>NW_007578911.1:58827-60127 GCF_000690725.1 Stegastes partitus | reverse complement strand
CAACATGCAGTTTGGCAATTTCCAGTCTGGCTTTTTTATGATTTGTTTTCAACAATGGCGTCCTCCTTGGTCGTCTCCCATGAAGTCCACTTTGGCTCAAACAACGGCGGGTGGTTCAATCTGACACTGATGTACCTTGACCTTGGAGTTCACCTTTAATGTCTTTAGATGTTTTTCTGGGCTCTTTTGTTACCATTTGTATTATCCGTCTCTTCGATTTGTCATCAACATTTCCTCCTGCGGCCACATCTAGGGAGGTTGGCTACAGTCCCATGGATCTTAAATGTCTGAATAATATGTGCAACTGTAGTCACAGGAACATCAAGCTGCTTGGAGATGGTCTTATAGCCTTTACCTTTAACATGCTTGTGTATGATGTTCTTTCTAATCTCCTGAGACAATTCTCTCCTTCCCTTCCTCTGGTCCATGTTTAGTGTGGTACAAACCATGTCACCAAACAGCACAGTGACTTCTTGTAACCCTATAAATAGGCCGACGGACTGATTGTTTGTAGACATCTGTGATGCTGATTAGAGGACACACCTTGATTGAACATGTCCCTATGGTCACATTATTGTCAGTCTTTTCTAGGGGTACCATCATTTTTGTCCAGGCCTGTTTCATACGTTCATTTTTTAAAAGTAATTCTGTTAAACCACAGTTCAAAAGCAATGTCTGATTTTTATTGCTTAATTTTCATAGAATTTTTTATTTATTATTACTATTGTCAGATTCAAGTTATTTCTGTGACCATTGTGGGTTTTTCTTTCTTACCAACAACTTTGTCCACGTGTGTAGGTCTTAACGCCCCAAGACTTTCTGCTCTGAAAGTTGTTTTGATCCCCGTTATGTGCTGGGGGCACATTTTTCACCCTTTACTCAGTTCATTATATTTTCCCTTGCTATTTTTTGTTAGAGCTAGTTTTGTACATATTTAAGTATTTCCCAGGTGAACATATTAAGTTTAATTGGTGGAGTTACTGCTCCTGGCTTTCTGAGCGCTCGCTCGCTCCCTCTTGCCTCACAGGCTCCACCTTGATGCGGCGCGCCTCGGACCTGTGCGCACTCCCGACTCCAGCTGACACGCTGGCAGATTCTCTGATGCCGGTGTGGCATCTTTTGTCCCAGTTTTTGTCGTTTGACCCGGTGGGATCGGCCTTCCTGTTTTCGTTGGGGCTTGGGCTTAGTTCCTTTCCTTTAGCTCGGCTTCGACGGCCCTGTGTAGGGTTGGCCCGGCGTGAAGTGATATGAAGTTACCTCATTGAATCATCAGGACTCAATGAAAGTCATAACCCTTCAA
>NW_007578911.1:55044-58817 GCF_000690725.1 Stegastes partitus | reverse complement strand
ATTGAGGGTATTTAAAGCACCTGTGGCATCATGGCTGCCCTTTTGTGTCTGTTTGAGTGCCACATGGGCTGCTGGTGACTCTGAGGTAGGTGGATTGTGGACAGGGTTTTGACTGTTTTCAAGCTGTAATTCATTTTCATGATGGTGACATTCATTTGTTTGACAGTCTTCCCTGAGTACTGGTGTCTGTTGTTTGAGGTTTATGCCAAGCTTGCCTGCCTTGGCTTAATGTGGACGTTGCTGATTTCCCTAGTATCCGTACAACAAAGACCGTTACATCAAGGGTGTTATCAGCTGCTGTTTTGCATTGGTTGGCTCTTGGTTGCCTCTGTTTTGTCCTTGCCTGTTTTAGTTTGGCTATGTTAGCCTAGTGGTCGCATTTTAGATTGAACAAACTGGTGGACAAGGTTGCTGGCTGGTGGTGGAGGTTGGACATTGTGTGGTTTTCTTTCACAGCTTGTAGTGGTAAGAGCACTGGGGCACCTGATCTTACACCGGTGTGGTAGTCCTGATAGACTGCTGTGCGCTCACGAGTGGTTGGTGGTTTGTTTCACCTCTGGATATTTAAGTAAGTGACCACCTCTCTCCCCCCGCTGGCTTCCATCCACTTTGCTCTCTTTCCAGGTTCATTTTATTCTGGAAGCGTCCTTTGTTTTAAAATAGTTTTTTTGTTAGACAGAATTACATTAACTAAATAAATATCTTTGTACATTTCAATGGTCTGATCTGTTTTTGTACTGGCTTTTAGGTTGCTTCTCTCGCAGGCACTCCAGAAATCTAGTACTAATCAACCATTCCACCAAATAATCAATAAACTGCAATTGCTTTGAATTTGAACCACGTCTCTGTCTTCTCCTAGCAAACGAACTTGTGTGACCTTTGTGACCTGTGTGACTTTTGTGGTAGTTTACATTTAACTTGTAGTTCCTGGGGTGAGAGTCCCCAGGTGGCGTTGTCGGGTTCTCTATACTGGTACAGCTCACGTATTATTCTCTCCTACGCCCCACTCCCCCCTTGGTCTAACCCCGCCACACATGGTTCAAAAGCAATGTCTGATTTTCATTGGTTAATTTTCATAGAATTTTTATTTATTATTACTTTTGTCAGATTCAAGTTATTTCTGTGACCATTGTGGGTTTTTCTTTCGTACCAACAATTTTGTCCACGTGTGTAGGCCTCAACGCCCCAAGACTCACCCTTCTACTCAGTTCATTATATTTTCCCTTGCTATTTTTTTGTAGGAGCTAGTTTTGTACATATTTAAGTATTTCCCAGGTGAGCATATTTAGTTTAATTGGTGGAGTTACTGCTCCACCTGTGGCTTTCTGAGCGCTCGCCCTCTTGTCTCACAGGCTCCACCTTGATGCGGCGCGCCTCAGACCTGTGCGCACCCCCGACTCCAGCTGACACGCTGGCAGATTCTCTGATGCCGGTGTGGCATCTTTTGTGGCATCTTTTGTCCCAGTTTTTGTCGTTTGACCCGGTGGGATCGGCCGTCCTGTTTTCGTTGGGGCTTGGGCTTAGTTTGCGTGCTTCCTTTAGCTCGGCTTCGACGGCCCTGTGTAGGGTTGGCCCGGCGCCGCATCCATTTGTTTTGTTTGGGCGACCTGCCAGGTCCACATGTGAGTTGCCACTTTGGCTATTTTTTGGGACACAGGGTGGTTAAGGGTTTCTTCTTTTTTTTTTTTTTTCTTTTAAATTATTTTGTAATTTAAGTCACTAACAAAAATGAAAGTTCAAAAGACCCAGGCTTTGTTTCCTGTGTCCCTTTGTAAATGTGTTTGTCCTTCTTTGGGCCCCAACAATCCCATCTTTGGCCAGGTCATACTATGTGAGTACAAATACACAACAGAAAACACCAAAATAAAACAGGAAATGATGGAAACAAGACTAATAGCAAGAGCTGAACATGACATCTATGTGAAGTGATATAAAGTTTGCTCATTGAATCATCAGGACTCAATGAAAGTCATAACCCTTCAAATTGTCATTTTTTAATTAAAATCTAAAGTAATTTTCATACGTTTCTATATGCACCATTAGTTTATAGGCTGCGTTTGTGCACATAGAAATGATTTTTCTTTGCATCTTTAAATGATCAGATAATTTTTTCATGTTTGGAGTTATGTTTTCTAAATAGATTATTAAGAATGAAAGAAAGCATGCCATTTAATCCACCTCCCCCCTAACAAATTTAAATTCATACAGTCTCTGAGTTATGGAGTGAAGCATGGACAATGGAAATAGAAAATCCTTATAGGAACCATTTGAATAGGCCAAATATCTCCTTATGTAATTCAAAACTTTTTCTCTGAAGGGACCTGATTGATATTAGATTTGAGTTTACTGACGCTCAGATAACAAAAAGATAATGAAACAGCAGAACAATGAGAACACTGCCAAAGTAAGATGTTGAAAATGATACAGCCACAGAGATTATGTAAAGCGCTGTGCAAAACAGTTGGTACAGATGCGAGATAAGGGACGAACGAAACAGAGAGTCGGTGGAGGGAGCCGTACTAAGTATTGCTCTAAAAGGGTTTAATGCACTGCTGCGGGACTTATAGCTGACAGATGCTGAATAGATTTAAGGCTGAGTTGCATGTCAGTGATTTCTTTTACCATCACAGACATGTATATGTACACAGAGAAAGAAGAAGAGCATGCATTACTGAGAAAAAACCCTCATGAGTAAAAAAAAAAAAGTGATACTTTAACTGAGAGTTTCCATTATAGGTCTGCTCCACCACATATTTTACCTCCATTGCATTTATCTCACAGGTACAGTTATTAGTAACTCAGGTCTGATATGAGATAATAACATGTTTAACAGCATGCAACATTTTGCTAAAGAATAAACCAGTGGATTTAAGAATGTACATGCAGAATTATTACACAATCTAAGTTTTCATTTGGCTAAGTATGATTGTGGTAATAATACTGTATATGAAGCTCTTCTTGTCAGCTGACACGGAGGCATTTATACAAGTTAGGGGCCGAAATGTCAAAAACAAAACAGTCGAGGCTCTGAACTTATATTCATGTATGTTACAAGAAGACAACAAACACCTGACTACACCACAACAATGCCAGTTCTACAGGAAACTCACGAAAACACAATATTGCAGTGTAATAATTTGTTGGGAGGCTAAATTACTCAGAAAGAGAATTTAGACTTTAGAGTGGAGCCTTTTCTCTTCTTTCTGTTACAGATGAGCTTCAAAGAACTTGAGATGGTCCTCAAGAAGAACTCAAACAAGACTTCAAAGAGGAATTTCAGAAAGACTCTTTAAGGATTGGCTCCAGAAGGACTCAAGTACAGTCTTTAAAAGGTATTTTGTCATTTGTTAATTGATCACTGGGTTTGGTGCGACCTCCCTAGTAATTTTTAGTGGTTTATATGATTTCAAAATAGTACAATATTGTAACACATCATTTACAGGCGTGTAGTTCTGGTAGACAGATGATCAAAATGAGACTGAACACAGTATATGAACATGTTAAGGTCACATAAATATGTGTATGAACAAATAGAGTTAAGAAAAGAGTGCTGATCAGCTGATCGTAGAGAAGCTACTGACATCAACATTCAGTTGTTCCACGTGAATCCAAGAAGGTAGAATAATTGTTTTGGAATTGTTTTGATGTGTTTATTAAGATTTCGACCCCAATTTCCTGCAGAGTCAAAGGCTAGTCAGGGTGTTTCTGGTGGCCAACTGGATCCTTTGTAGTTCTGCGCAGTTGGTAGCACTGTTGCCTCGCAGCAAGAAGGT
>NW_007578911.1:26188-53996 GCF_000690725.1 Stegastes partitus | reverse complement strand
ATATTGGAGCTGAAATGTGGAAAAATCTTTGTGCTAAAAAGTGATCATTTGCCAAAGCCTCATTTCAATCCATCTATCCATACATTCATTCATCCATCCATTCATTATCTATACACTGCTTAATCCTCACTTGGGTGGTGGGGGGCTGGAGCCTATCCCAGCTGACTTAGGGCAAAGGCAAGGGACACCCTGGACAGGTCGCCAGTCTATCGCAGGGCCACACTTAAAGGAGAACCTGGAGAGAATGCACCCTGCACGAGGAGAACATGCAAACTCCACACAGAAAGCTCCCGTGTGTCCTCACCGGGACGCGAACCGGCGACCTTCTTGCTGCGAGGCAACGATGCTAACCACCGAGTCACCAGCCTTGTTTCCATCCGTGGATGCAAATTATCCTTATGCCTCTGCATCATTTTATCTGACGTACCTTATGTACATTATTGTACATTCTTATTACTACTCGAGTTGTTTTGAAGGAACAATTCAACTCATATAATGACATTTTCCATTTGCCTAGGCCATTCATTGTAGCTGAAATGTTATTAATGCATTAATCTCATTCCTGAGGGTTGTCTGTCATAGATTTAAGCCCACAGGACGATCACGAATCAGATTATTTGTTTATTGTATGTATGAAACCCATTTGTATATTGTGTTAATTACAGTCTAAGCAAGGACCTTAGCACGTACAGCCTAAACAGTGGTCAACAATACTATATTACTTTCTATAACCATCCTAAATTTAATGCCTGATTACACCATAAACTGCTTTTTTTTTTTTTTTTCTTTTTCACCGACTATTTGCTTACAAGACATAAAGTTTCACAAAGAGGAAGTATCCGGTCTGAGGATTGTAAAGATCTACAGTCAGTAGTAGCTGGTTGATCCTACAGCTGACCTTCCTACTGTACACGTGGCAGGTGTGTGTTCTTACATGCACGTAATGCACATCCCCATATGGAGAGTGTAATAAACAATGGGAAGCACTGTAAAGTGCAGAGGATTGAGGACAAGCCTACATCAGCATCAGAACAGACGAGATCAGAGAGAGAGAGAGCGAGAGAGAGTGAAAGAGAGAGAGGGAGGAAATAAATACAGGATTATTGGAGATGCCACAAACATGGATAGAAAATAGTGTCAGGCTGAAAAAAAGACAAGATGTGTGTTCACAACTGACACACTTCTGAAAAATGACCGAATTTGGGGATTTTTATTCATTAATTTTTAGCAACCCCAGAGAAGAAAAAACAAGCATTAATAAACATTATATATATATTTTTAAAAAAATGTCTCCCTGATGTGCCCCAATGTGTTCAACTGGATGAATAAGTTTGTGCATGATAGCTGACTGTTTACAGTGACAGCAAGCAAGAGGGGAGGTGGATGAAAAAGTGGATACAAGAGGAGGAGGGAAGAGGGATGAGGGAAGGAGGAGCGACCAGAGCGAGGAGATGTGCCCTCAGATTATCAACCGGTGTCGGAAGAGGAGGGAGTGGACAAAAGCGTGACACAGAGGGAAAGAGGACGTCTCTGTGCATGCGAGCTGCTCTGCAAAGATGACTGACATGAAGCGCGTTCCGTCCGTGGAGGTGTCAGAGGGGAAGTTAATGAAGAAGGTCAGTGGAAGTAGATGCCAAAATCTGCACTGTAAAAGGCTCTCATCCTGCCAGTGACGCTCTTACAGACTCCACATGGTCGTTGCAGAGTTTGGCTGGCTCTGCTTAAGCTACAACTCTCAAGCTGTGTTTTTGTTTCATTGTGTTTGTCAGAAAATAAAGTATTGCTTTCCACCTGTTACATTATTTTTGTGAGACTTAAGAAGTAACTTTTCTGAGTTGGTACCTTGTAAGAGTTAAATAAAAAGATAATTGTGTGGATGTGTTTTCACCTGCAGTAGATGTGTTTAGTTTTACCTTTGCTGTTGCAGCTTTTTCCGCTTACCGTCTGTTGGTTTATTTCAGTTTATTTAAAGTTGCAGAGCTAAATAAACTTCATTTCATTCATGCATAGTCTTTATTACATGAAAAACTAGCTAACTTTTCCACTCTGACCTTTTTTGTTCATGCTCTGTTCTGCAGGGCTCCATCAAGAAGAAGATCGAATCATTCAGGCGATGGAGTTCAGCCAGTATAAAAAGGCCACCGAAGACCAAAGCCAAGACCTTGAGTCTGTCCTCCCCTGTTGGAGAACCCGACGACATGTGGCTGCAGGAGGGAGACAGGAGGAAGCTGCGGCCCATCGTGGACTCTGTCTTCGGACAGGTAGGACACTGAGCTGGACGTCATGTAGCCCAGATGTTTTTGTGTCTAAAAATGTCTGTGTTTCATTGAGACCTTAGCTGACCTACTACTGTCCTTTTGGGATACTGTCAGTCTCACAAATGCAGTACTGTGCTAAAGTTTAGACAGTTTAGACTCTGGTTTGTCTCGTAGTACCATCAGGGAGGCGTCACTGCAGACCAAATGAAGCCAGTTACACCTCCCTTTGAAGCATGACATCTCCTTTACTACTACCAGTACACCATGCTGACTTGTGGAAACATTTCATTTATTGAGGATTTCTTGAACGAAGTTGACGCTTTCTGAATTGAAGTCTATAGGAGCCACAGATTTTCCACTTTCAGGGGTTTTACACTTTAAGATGCTTCTGCACTGACTTACATTTCAAGCCTTGTTTGTTGCTGATTGTATTGAGCAAACACGACAAGACAAATTGTTTTTTTGTTTTTTTAGAGAGAGAGTTTTAAATGTTATGAGCAAAATAGAAGAAATGTAAATCGTTAGTTGGCTTGTGAAAAAAAAATACAAGATATAAAATTATCACTAAATTAAGTCTTAATTGCGGTGCGCCAAACTTACTCCTCACCTCCCCCTGAGGCTGGAGGATAAAAAACACCTCATGTGTCATAGACTGTATACGAAGATGGGCATTGACACTTCTCATTGCACTAAGTGTCACCAAAAGATCAAGAAAATCGGCACGAAATAGTGATGAAACAGCAGCAGATACCTGTTTAACTTTATGTTGTTTGGCTGCTTCAATCTTGTCTGCCTTGGACTGTCAACTAGCTTTTCCCGTAGATCAGCTGTGTTCTTAGCGTGATCATTTTGACACAGCTTTCTTTAACTAAGTTCAAAACACCAACTTAAACCCCAAAATGAAACTGCAAAGCTCCGACAGAATATCACTTAGTAGGAACAGTCCTGCAGCATTCATTCGTAAAATTTCTGAACAGAGGTTTGCAGGTATCTCTGCATCTACTTTACTCAGAGCGGCTGTCAGTCATGGTGACATACGCCCTTTACGTACGGTCAGATAAATAATCAACAGGAGAAAAACGAAAACTTGAACAAACATCAGTGTGATAAAACTATTTAATATGAAAGAAATCGTATCTGAAATAGATATTTTAGAGGTGTATTTTGATTTTGTAGTTTTTTTGCTCAGTTTTTCCTTCACATTGTAGAAGTAATGGTGATGCAGAAAGAAACTTAGCACAGCACCAGAAAAGTAAGGAAAAGAACGACTGAAAGCTTTCAAACAAACATGTAAAAACCTGCACAGGCTTTAGAACAGTTATGGATGTTGCAATGTTTTATAGGAAAGGAGATACTCTTAGTATTTTGAGGCATTGAGAGAAGATATTTTGATGAAAATTAGTATTTTGGGGGGAAAAAAATAATAATTTTACTCCTATTTCACTCACCAGTGTAGGGCACTCAACCAAATGCAATACATATGCATAGGAATGTTTAATTGATTAATTCTGAATAAAACTGTACAACAACATGTACGTTTTAGATTATAGATACAACGAATGAGTGCAGGAATATGAACCATACTGTTCTTACAATATACTGGTGACCCTTTTGTGATCATGTAGGGATAAAAAAAAATATATATATATCAGCATAAAAAGGAATACATATATACTGTTTTTATCAAGTGAAGATCAGATTCAGAGTTTGGTGACGAATACATCATTTGTTGTTTTTTTTAAAAACTGCGACTGCAATTTATGAGGCAGAGTCGCACTTCTGTCTTCTATATGATCGGCCACCAAGAGGAAAACACGCAGAGCAAGAAAGAAAATCAAAGAGGAGAGAGTAAAGGTTAATTCTACATGCGCGTCAGAGAACTGATTGTTCTCAGTGAGACACGAGGACAGAATAATCACTGTACAAGTACATCATCAGAGCTCCACACCTTGACCTATGACCCCCCATAAGGCACGCTAACATATGCAACGCACAGTCTGTCTGCTGCGACATTTGAGTGCACTCAGATCTGACGGCACAGATGGCCCACGAGATAAATTCCACTGTGCAGACGTAGAGTTTGTTCGCAAATGCAATAAATAAAAGTTACAAACTGCGTGTACTTGTTTTTTGCACAGTGTCTGTCACATGCACTTTATAAAAGGTGTGGAAAACGTTTTGAAAATATGTATTCAAATGGCTCATTCAGCTCTGCATGTACAGAAGACAGCTTGAACAACTCGTAAGGATTGTTTTGTTTGCTTTTTGCTTGATTATAAGTTCACGTCAGGTACTTTTTCTGCTCTTGCTGGTTTATTCTGGGTTTTAGACGTGTTGATAGAAGCCTCACAACAGTTCCAGAAAGTTTGTGTCTCCACCTGGCAGCCACCTGTGGCTTCATTCAGTCTTTCTTCCTGTTGGTGGTGATATGTTTAGTGGTGTCTTGTCTACAGTTTTTGCTCCAGTTTTTAATGATGGTATTTGGGAAAAATGCTGTTTGGGCTGTAGGGAAATGTTTTTCGTTTTGCTGCCATGAGTGGCTGCACCTGGAAATTGTGAAATAACCAACTTATACGGGATTATTTAATTGTGCAATAACCAACTCTAGATATTTTAGAATAGAAAACCAACTGTTGTCAGATAAAAATGAGAATTCCACTTGTCTGCTTCCAACTCATCACTTCAGAAATGACTGAGCGCTACATCTGACGTCGCTGTCACTGTAAAAAAAAAGGCAGTATGTAAGAACAGAAAGCATTATAGGGACAGCAATAATAATTGTGACAGGGCTTAGCCAGCCTTCAATTCAGGTCAGACGTGTCGTAATTCATCAAGGCACCACCGAAAATAAAAAGAAAGGCTACGTTTTCCTGCGTTTTTTTCTCTCTCTCTTTTTTTGTCCTCCAGTTCTCATTGTTCAGACGAGTCATCCATACTCTCAGTAACAGATGGGCTGAATGACGAGGAAATGAAAGAGGGGGGAGAGGAGGGGTGAGAGCCGGAGAGCGATGGATGACTAGATGTTGTAAGGAAAAAGAGAAGAGATTGATTGCGATGTAAAGGCAGATTAGAGCTTAAACGAGCGAGAGGGCAAGACGGTCCGTGGTCACCGCAGCTCAAAGAGCTAAACTTCGAGGAACAAGATGAGGCTTAGTCCAATCTCAACTCGAAAAACTGATTGTCTGCCTGTTTTAATTCACTGAAACAGGACAAATTTAACATCCCTTTGCATAAAAACAGAGTTTAACATAGTAAGAGTGTTTTTTTTTTTTTTAATTCAACCAGTCAGTTTAGGTTGTTGGATTTCTGTGGTGACGAGTTTCTTAAAACAGATTTCCCACAGTGTCACCTTTTCTCTCTTCTGTGTGACTCTCATCTCCCTCAACGGGAGCTTCTTTCTAATGTATTTGAGTGTAATGCTCAGCTGGTTTCATAAATCTTTCTGTATGTTTTTGTGCAGTAAAGATGTGTCCCAAACCTAGAGCTTGTATGTCTACATTCAAAACAGGCTGACAAGGTCTCACTGTCTTTCTAGATGTTCATGCAAAATCAAATGACGTATTGAATTGTGAGACTTTGTGCTTTCAAATGACGTGAAATCGGAGCCGATGCCGTTTGAAACTTGTGCATAAGAATTTCCACTTGGCCTGGATTTAATGGATTAATGTTTCCAATGTCACAGAACACCGGTTAACCGTCTGAACCTCAAACCTGATCCCAACAGAAAAACAGAAAGAATAATCAGATTTACATGTTGTTGTTTTTTTTTTAAATTAAAAATCAAAACTTGACAATTGGGATATTTTATCAAAAAATGTTTTATTCTGCATGTGTTATTAAAAAATTGCTAAAATAAAATGTTTGTACTCGTTAGGTTCTGTAACAAAAAGAAAAATTCTGCTCTCCTCAGCACAACTAAGACACCATTAGTGACTCATCTGTAACCAACACTCTTGAACTAACAATGGCAACATGACTCCATAAAAACAAGAAGAATTTTCTGATTTTCAACTTCTAAAGGTTTTCGAATAAATGGGATGTGTTATTCCAGCAAGAAAATTAACCAAATCTATGCTTCAGATTATGATATTTCAACAACATCACGTTGTTGTGTTTAAAAAATATGCCAAAAGTAAATCATTAACACCAACCAGATTCTGTAACATACAAAAAATTCTTCGGTCTTCAACACAGCTATGAATTTATTAGTGACTCAGCTGTGACCAACAGTCACTTGATAAAAATTCAGGATCTATACAGTTAAACTGGGCTGAACTGTAGGCTGTTCATACATTGAGCAGATAGGAGACGAGTGCAGAAACAAATTAAATAGAAATTGTTAAATATCTATAGCATATAGAGTTATCACTCTTTTTTTTTTTTAGTGTTGGTAGCACCAGTGGGCACTTGGAAAAATGTCGTACATGTTGAATTCAGTTAGGGTTCGGAACTGCTTCGTGTTTAGAGAGTTAATGGCTTAATGGATGGCGTCTTATTTACATTAATCCACACAGTTTTGGTTGTTTGGAATTAGTTTGTATTAAACAGTCGAGGCTGCAAAACCTTGCATTGACCCTATGAAAGAGAGGAGTACTATTGCTTTATTTAAAACATCGAGCTCAGTCTGAATTTTTTGAAAGCAAATCAACTGCCATTTTAAAACTGCTGAATAACCCTCTATATTTAGGGAAAATTTAAGCAAAACTTGTATTAAAAATAATAATTTAGTCTGGCTCTTCGCTGCGGAAGCCATCACTTATTAAATAAAATGAGACTTAGACATGAGTATGTGCAGAAAACGCATGCAGAGCAATGAGGGCATTGTCATAAAAACAAGAGCAGCTTTAGACAGATTTAAAAGTGGGTTAGTTGATGGACAATAATGACTGAGCAGCAACAGTTGTGCTCTATACTCACACATAGAGAGAATGCACATGCAGCTCTGACCTGTCTGAGACTTTTTACACCTTCATCCTATTTTTTTTGAGACCTATAGAACCTCAAGGATGCCAGAGGAAACTCAAATGTAGCTTTCAGATCAAATAAAAAAACGCATAAACAAAATGTGGACAGGTGCGAAAGGCATTATCCTCCTTTTAGGAGTGGGTAGGTGGGCGAGAATGAGAGCAGGGAATGTGGGACAATCCAGACGGCCATATGTGGCTGCAGTCTGTAAAATGATTTCAGGTTAAATGGGAATCCCTCAATGACTGGACCAACACTTTTTCTTTATCTGTCTGCTGTGGGATTTTAATCTAAATTCAGATCTGATCAAGGTTACGTAAAGTAACGCTTAGTGTGATTAATATCGCTCTCGGCTCCTGGTCTTTTCGTCACTCAGTATTTTTCTAGGTCTTACACACATGCACATGTTTTATGAAGAGATGATAAATAATCTATCAACCTCTCGATGGAAAACATGTCCGGTTTAATGCGACATGCAACAATTCAAAATGTGGAATCAGAAACAGCTGCTACAAGTCAGTGGATCTTGCCATATTCATTTTTTTAGCTCCACTTTGTTTACCAGCCTGTCCCTCTCTTTGGCAGGTAGTGTTCAGTGTTTCCTGTTGTTAACAGCCGTGAAATCAAATCAGAACAGTGCAGGATATAAAAACCAACAATGAGTTGAAAGATGCTGAAAAAGTTTGGTGTAACTGAGTTGATTCAAGACTGCTGTTCCATTTCCCATTAAGCTATGATATTTGTTGATATAAAAATACTGATTGATGCAACTTTACACATGCAGTTACTCAATGCTTGTTTGTTTCTTTGGTTGGGTTTTTTGTCTCTTCGAGGCAGTGGAAATATGCTGTAAATATACAACACTACATGCACTATACAGCAAACCTAAAACTACACAGTTGCTTATTATATACCCAGAAAATACAGACCAAAAATAGCAATAATAGGGAACCACCAAATGATCCAATATTATCAAATATTCCAGTTTGTTATGTTTGAGAACTCTTTTTGGAACAATCAGGCTCTTAGGCTGCTACTCTTATGCTCCACTACGTTCTGGTGCTGAGCAAGTAGTTTACAGTGATTTTTATAAAGGCTGTGTTTGTAAAATGAATGCAGTGCAGTAAAGAACTCTGAAATGTCCCATGAAGCTGAGAAAAACGGTAAGGACGGTAATATTTATTTGTGAATTTGCAACCACTTTGACCATATACATAATCCAGTGTTGTTTTGACAAGAATTAAAAAAAAAAAAAAAAGACTCTTTCATGTCAAAGTGAAAACAGATTACGACAAAGTAATGTGAATTAATCAAAATTATAAAAAATACATGACTGCACTAGTATTCACAATTACAAACTAAAAATTTTGAGCAGGTAAAATATCTAAAGTATGTAGGGTACATTTTTTTCCCCCACTGTGAACACCTGTGGGCCCTCATAAAAAACCTTTTTTTATGATTTATGCCATTATATAGTGCCAAAAAAGTATTCACTTGCTTTTTTTCTTTTTCAACATTAAATCACGGTCAATTTAATTTAGCTTTTTTTTTACAAGAATTTACAAAAAAAGACTCTTTCATGTCAATTAATTCAATGTGAAATGAGTGACTGCGTAAGTATTCACTCCCTTTAAAATGACAGGTGCAGCCAACTGGCGCTAGGAATCACATAATTCGTGAAATTGAGGTCATCTGAGTGCAGTGAACGTGTCTAAAGCGATTGTATTACGAGGACAAAGGACGATGAGGACAAAAGAACACTCCAAGCAATAGAAATCGGTTTCACTTTGACACTAAAGAGTCTTCGTGTCTAACAAGTCAAGTTAAACTGATCATGATTCAATTTTAAAATGCAATAAAGGGGGAACATTTTTTTTAGACACTTTATTTGGTTCATAGTTAAAGTAAAATATTGATTAGTGCAGCTCTCAGTAAAGCATGATGATATCTTAAGGACCTTACATTGCTATTTTTTCTGTACATTTATGCTTTGTAATGAAGTGGAGAGAGCTAGAACTCAGAATGGAGTCTGTGCTCATCTCATTTGGTCACTGTGCCTCCTGTCAGCACCGTTGTGTTGTTCCCCATATGGATCTGGCGGGTGATTTAAGCCTTTATACATGTGCATGTTTGTATTAAAGCTGAAATCCGTCTTCATTCCAGTGGACTCAGGTCAAACTCACCTCAACTTGACCCTCCACCGCACAACTTATCCCCTTGTACCGTTGTCTTTGCAGACACGTTGCATAAGTTCATTTGCCAGAGAGATTATCTCACGTTTAAGGTCAAAAGGTATGGATGTTTCTGGAGGGTATACTGCGGAGTATACCGACAAATGCTGAATGAAGGGATGAGCTCTTCATCAAACAAGCTTAGCGTACTACTTTACCAGTCTTTAATGCACTGGGATTACAGGAGCAGCCTTGTAGGAGATGCAGGTTGAAGCTCTTTGATGATAGCGATACTATGCAGGCTGCAACTGGTGCACAGTCACAGTAGGAGGGTGGCTGAGAGCTGCCTTCTCTTTTAAGCTTTATTGCTGGTGGAATGTAGCATCTGCCCAGTTTAATTGGTAACTCACCCTATTTGCCTCGTGCGACCCGTTTAATAACCTTTTGCGATAAATTTGTGTTTGTGTGTCAACGTGCATATGCAATCATGCAAAAAACACATGGGTGCCTCCCCCGTCTCAGCCAAAAAACGCTTGACCCGACCTGCACCAAAGCTGTCAGCAGAGCGTGGCATGAAAAAATCCCGACTTTTGGAAGGTATCCACCATGTTGTTTACTGCCCCAGCGCCGGATTTTCTGTTGGCCTATCTTCTATCCTTGTCTTTCAGGCATCTGGTGTGCTTGCTGTTGTCGAGGGATGCGGCACGAATTGTCACCCAGCTGCTCTGTTTTGGGTTTTATGGGCCAGGAGCTTTGTGTTCACACCGGGCTGTTGATTAAAGCTGGGATGTCAGAGCTTTTTCTCTTTTTTTTTTTTTGTTGTTGTTGTTGTTTTTTCGTTTAGTGAAACAAAAACTGCTTCTCTTTCTGCGTGCATGTGCTCCGTATGTGCAAAGCTCTGCGTTTGCACACGATGTCCACTACCTGAAGCGGTTGTTCCAGTTAATCTGAGGCGTTCTGTGCATGCATGTGCAATATATAAGAGAAATCAGTACCGGGAAAAGCCCATTAAATGACTGAGGCTTCCCTTTGCTAATCTGTCGGGTGTCCAGCTGGATCACTGGTCTGAGGCACATACTGTTACGTAACAGAGACACTGCGGATTCAGACCCTTTATTGCAAGTCATCGCTACATTTTTTTTATTTATTTAAAAGATTCACAATGAAAAATGTAGATTCCCAGCAGCTCATATAGAAATCTGTCTGCAGGTTTAGCAGGAGACGAGTGTCTGTTGCCTGCAAAAGTGGAAAAAGCTGCACTTAAACTTCCCCATGTATGATTTCCTCACTTACTTTCACACTCTGCTGCATCTCTACTTACTGCTTCTGCTCCGTGTGACGTCTATGAACACGCAAATGATTCTTTCACGATTACACTGACATAGCAAGGCATGAGGCTGACACCTGGCGGTAGCGCTTGTGTAATGCCACAGATTACATGTTGGATCTTTCTGCTGAGCTTTGCTGCCCTCTGCTGGCGACACACTGACAGTGTAAAGAGTAAAAGAAACTTGAAAGGGAATCTCAATTCCTGCAAAGGAAAATCAGCAACTTTGCAGGGATCTGTCTTGTGAGTGGAATTTTTTTCAGAATCTTGGTTCATAGTAAGAAACCGTGCAGTTGTCAGTAAAACCAGAATAACGTACCTGTAGAGGTGACAAGCATAAAATAAAATGGGCAACATGCAGTAATATGTAAAGCAAAATATAAATGCGCATCAGGAAACAGATGGAAGGAAGTGAGAGGTTTTGAACGGATATTGAGAAATGTAAAAAGACACACACACACAAAAAATGTGCTAATTCTTCTAAATTGACCACAGCGGATTAGAGCTGCAGGCGCTCAGCGTTGGCCTTACTCATACTGTGCTAAT
This sequence comes from Stegastes partitus, assembly GCF_000690725.1. Taxonomy (NCBI): domain Eukaryota; kingdom Metazoa; phylum Chordata; class Actinopteri; family Pomacentridae; genus Stegastes; species Stegastes partitus. The sequence goes on along the minus strand of NW_007578911.1, from coordinate 42,729 downwards.
CTCTGGCACACACACTGCACTGCATGACTGAGAGCAAAAAAACAGGCAAAAACAGGTATGTGTGCATGTTAGACACAGTATATGTACAGTATGTGTGATTTGTGTGTACAGATATGAACACATGCAGAACTAGATTATAACAACCGGTTTAATGGGAAAATGAGTTCTAATGTACACTAGGTGAAGAAAAACACGTACAGTTTAAACACTCGGACTAAATTTAGCATCAGACACTGTTTCAGAGGGACAACAAATGTCATTATTTTTATTCTTATGTTGCAGTATTTTAAGAAGGAAGGAAGGAAAAAAGGATGAGTGAAAAAATAAAGCAAAGTAGAAAAGAGTGAGCTGGGATTTCTGAGGAAAATTCTTTTTTTTTTTTTGAAAAGGAAAATCTAGTGATAATTCTGCTTAAATGCTTTGTCATAAAGATGATGCAAGGTAATCTCCTTGAAAGTTTGCATGTCTGATATACAAGATTTACTTAAAAACAACTAAAAATAAAAAAATTCTCCCAGTAAGATAACACACTGTGAAAAATGAAAGTTTTTAAGAAGTACTATATCCATCCATTATCTACACACCGCTTAATCCTCACTGGGGTTGCAGTGGAGCTGGAGCCTATCCCAGCTGACTCAGGGTGAAGGCAGGGAACACCCTGGACAGGTCACCAGTCTATCACAGGGCTACACTTAGAGACAGACAACCAAGCACACTCACATTCACACCTACGGACAATTTAGAATCACCAATTAACCTCAACATGTTTTTGGACTGTGGGAGGAAGCCAGAGAACCCGGAGAGAACCCACGCTGCACGGGAAGAACATGCAAACTCCACACAGAAAGATCCTGGTGTCCTCACTGGGACACGAACCGGCGACCTTCTTGCTGCGAGACAATGGTGCTAACCACCGAGCCACCTTGCAGCCCAGAAGTACTATATGTGGTTTTTTGAAAAACAAAACAAAACAAAAAACAACAACAATGTTCTATTATTCTACAGATTTTTTGTGTTTTGTTAAATCACAGATAATGCAGTAAAGTCATAGAATTTACATGTTAACCTTAAAACAACAAGCAAACATTCTAAATAATGTCAGCATCAAACTTCCATATTTTTAAAATTAACATTTGCTTTTTTATGATGTTTAACTGCATTAGAATTACATGTTTTTTTTTACTGTATTAGATCAGAAAAAAAACATTTTGCAGATATTTGCCATTATTTGAAAAAAAAAATTTTTTATCGAAAAATGGTACATACATTTGTCACTGTTATTTTACAGATTTTCTCTGTTTTGTCAAATTACGCATAATATTTAGTAAAATCAAAAAGGGAATTACTTTAAATTTTAACTTAAAAAAAAACATCCTAAAACTGTACGTAATGTTCCTAAACAGCAATATGTTCTTTCACAATGTATGAGCATAAAGGTTTTAGTTTTACTGTATTTGAATAAGCTAAAAATGTCAATATTTTACAGACATTTGCTGTTATTTTCACAACACAGTTTAATTTTTTTTTTTTTAATGTTACAGTATTCCATCGTTTCTGAAGGTTTTGGGGTTTTTTTTGTTTGTTTGTTTGTTTGTTTTTTGTGAGATGGGGAGGGACTCCTCCATCTCACATTTGATTGGTTGGCTGAAAAGGAGCAACAGTTGATTAGACATGTAGTTTTGATATGTCACAAACGAATGTAATCCACGAGAAAATATGTTTCCCTCAAAGCATAACTGAAAATCCAGTTTAGTTAGTGGAACGTCATTTTTTGGAGACTGCGCTCTTATGTCATGTCAAAGCCCCCAGAGGTGATATTAGAAAGACCCTTCTCCTTGTTTGATTCCATCTGGTGGATTTATACATATAAACCTTTATTTATATAATATTTATTCATCAGGTAATCTTACTGACAAAGATCAAAACCCGGCATGACAAAAAGCACAAACATCACTGAGGAGATTTGAAGTGAAACGTTTACAATCGGCCAGTGGGATGAGATACACAACTTCAGTAATCCTTTGTAATTCATTCCAGTTATAGTGTGCAAAGGCAGCATTTAGTCAGAGTACAAACAGGCCTGAGATCTGATCTGGTGGCTTTAAATTTTAGGAGAGAAATGATCTAGTGAGGCAGCTTTTGCAGGAGACTGTTGTTGTGGCTGGTAAAGACCAACCTTTAGTTTTTTGGGGGGTTTTTTGTACATAGTTTTATGAATACTATTTCCAATAAAATCTAGTGTAATAGCAAAAGTTTGAAAGACAACAACAACAACAACAAGACTAATAACAATAATGATGATGATGATGATGATGGGTTACAATGTGGTTAGGTGGTTAGCACTTGTTGCCTCGCACCTAGAAGATTCCCAGTTTAGGACACCTGGGACATCTGGAATCTTTCTGCGTGGAGTTTGCATGTTCTCCCCGTGCAGCACGGGTTCTCTCCAGGTTCTTCCGTTTCCTCCTACTGTCCAAAAACATGTTGAGGTTAATTGGTGATTCTAAATTGTCCGTAGGTGTGAATGTGAGTGTGCTTGGTTGTCTGTCTCTAAGCGTAGCCCTGCAATAGACTGGCGACCCTATTGTTACTATATGGTACCTTTTTTCAAAGTAAATCAGCACAACAACACCAGATAATTATAATTATTACAAAAGCACCAAAAATGGAAGAAATAAGGAAAAACAGCAAGTGAGAATCCAGGTAAAAACAAGGAGGAAAAGATAATATTAAAATAAAAAGAAGTACTTATACATATAAAATGTATTTTGCGTGGCCCAATAATCAGTATATCATATAAAAACAATAATGCTAGAGGTGAAATCCTAAACACAGTCAATATTTGTACATATATATATAATTATATATCATCTTGTTAAGTTTGAGGCTGATTCAAACACTTTTATTTCACCAGAATTACACACCAGTCACCAGACGTTTACCCTCTGAACATTTAAACCCACCAGCAGGTTTCTAACACACGTTATCTATTTATAAAAATGATCAAATTACACAATTCATTTGAACCAGAAACTGTTAAAAACAAAAAAAGCAAGAATCATTAGATTTTCATCTTTCTGACAGTCCTTAAACTGCTTATCTGTATTTCTGCTTTAAAACTTCCTTTCAAACTAAAATCCTGTTAATTCATCAAAGTCCCTTTATTCTACAAGTCTCATTTAACAAGCTGTCAAAAATAAATCATTTGCTAAAATCAGATTCTTTAAAATAAATAAATAAATACAATTCTGCCCTTCTCAATACAACTGTAAAGTGACTCAGCTGAAACCAACAGTTGCATAACAACATTTCAGGGATTTTTTTTTTTTTTTTTTTGTGAACTGAGCTGAACTGGACACTGTGTTGATCAGAGCGAGGCAAGAATGTTAAAAATTAGAAAAATAACAGTAAAATAGCTATCGTATTTGCTGTCACCATTATTCCACCATAGATAACATCTCAAAAATGTCATATATGTATATGTTCCCTTGGAGGGATAGGACTTTATATTGCAGTAAAGAAATGAGTCTTACAGGGTGTAAAAATGTGACAGGAGTAAAAAAAAAATGATTAAAAACAGGAAAACTAGGTGGATCAGGGGGATATTGTAAATTTATGCTACGTACCTGAATTCTGATTAAAGATTGAGATTAATTAACGAATTCAGAGTTTAGTTTTTAGATACTATTTTATTTTGAAATGCTGTCTTGCTTGGAAATTTGAACTTATGACACTATTATCCAAAAGAGATCAGCCTTTTGTTTTCAATCATTTTTTATTTCTGATGTGTCCCTGCTCTGTTTACCGTTTTCTATTTATTTTTTCTTATCTTTCACAAGTGCTTTCTTGAGGTTTCACTCTGCTCTAGCCTTCGTTTTCCACTTTTGTCTGTCCCACTGTGTCTTCACTTCTTTGTAGCATAAAAAGAACATAAATATTCCTCCTCTGTTTCTTCCACTTCAAGCCTTTATACTCCCATGGCTTGTCAACATCTCTCTCTAATCTGAAATGCCAGGGATTAAACAGGCAGCCAACTCTCCATCCATAATTCTACCATCCCCTCCCCCTTTCTCTCTCTCTCTCCCCCCCTTTCTCTCATTCTCACCCCCACACACACACATAAACACCCAGTTTTTTGGCAGACTAGTCATTTTGAGACCATAAGCGCGATGTTTCAGAGGCAGCGAGGGGAAGGTGGGCGGGATGGATTAGATTAAGTTGGTCCAAATTCAAGGGATCACTTGTGGCGAGACAGGGGTGACAGATAAACTGGGGGGGAAAAAAAAAAAATTAGAGTGTGTGTGTGGTGTGAGGCAGAGCGAGAGATGGAAAAAGGGGGAAGAGAGAAAGCGATCGAGTCATGCAATCAGAGCCAGAGTCTGGTGGCAGCAGGTTGTTTCAGCCCAGATATGACCCAGCCCCGTCAATCTCCCATCACCCTGCCGCCGTTTCCCATAATATCACACTAAACATCTCAAAGCTCATCATGGCAGCTGCCGGCGACCTATATGAGGTTAATGTGGCACCGTATACCTAACTTACCTCCCCGTGGACCAATAGGATCTGGGATTGTAGCACGTGCGCTAAGAGAGGAGTCGCTTTTTGTAGTGGTGGTGCAAGCGGACACATTCGCCTTCGCCTCGCTGGGTGTTGATGCACTGGATCTAGTATGGATTTTGGACTTTTATGTGGCGTTTGAACGAAGAAAGTGGGGAAAAGAGAAGAAACCTGGGACAAAGCAGGAGGAAAGGGAGGGTGGGGGAGACAGGAACAAGAGGGCAGGGTGATGGGAAACATCAACAAGGCTTCTAAAAAGAACAGTAAAAGGAAAAAGGTAAGGAGGCATTTAATGGCTCTTAGGTGAGGAATTCAAAGTTACTTCTTGAGCTGTAACCATGCTGTCGCTCTACATGACAGGCATTCAGATTTGTGCAAAAGTGCAAGAATGTGTGCATCAGTCAGTTTTGTTTCATAATCCGGTTGGTTCCTGTCCTCTAAGGGGCCCATAGAGGGAAGCGGCGCCCCGTTGGCCGCCGCCATGCTGGGGGGCCTGGGTGGTGCAGAGGAGGTGGACACGGAGGACGAGGAGGAAGGAGGCAGCGAGCGCGAGTTCGACGAGCCCCTGTGCGCTCTGGTTAAGAACTGCAACATGCTGCACAACATAGTGGGGCCCGCTTGTATCTTCCTCAGACAGGGCTTCGCACAGAGCCAGCTTGTATGTATTCACACGCACAAATACACAGTAGAGCCACAGGTGATGTTGCAAAAGCTTCTCCTAAATCTCGTCATCCGTCCATTTTTGTGGTGGCCCCGATGTGTGCAAAGGAAGATCATCTCAGCCCCTCCCATCTCCACCAATGACCACGACAACCTTTCAACCTTTCAGCAAACCTACATACCTCCATTTCACATGTGCGCGACTGGATTAGAACATTTGTGTTTGCACAGAGGGGAGAAAAAAACACCAACAATACAGCATTTCTAGAATCACCACTCACCCGTACACTGTGTCCTGTAGGAGTCCTGAGCTGCAAAAAGAGATTAAGTGGCCTCGCAATGTGTCCAGATTGTAATTTAGGTCATAAATTCAACCTTCTAACAGTGCTATACATATCATGTGCAGCTCTTTTTTCAAATAGATGTCATGCTTACAGAAGGCAATTACAGTCATTTCCTCACGGTGCGGCTAATTGAAAAGAGCCATTAGAGCAGTGATGTAGTCAGCGAGGCTACTGAGGTGGTGGATGACCTTTAACTGAGTGTGGAGGATAAACCTAAGAATTTTGGATAATATGAATGAATTTTGAATGTGCACTACATTCTTTTATTTTGTAGCTGTAGCCTTAGCGTGCTCTTGGGGTGTACGTTGAAGCAACACTATTTTTGCATGCAGCCTTGGAGCGTTAATGTCTGTTCAAGCGACCCACTGTTTGACACACAGAGTTTAAATTTGCATGTATAAGACTTTAATGGCGTCTCAGAGGGTCACCCTTGGAACAGGGGAACACTGGAACCAACTTTATAAAGAAACATTCATTTTAAAGCAGCTATAATCAGCTATGTGTACCAGGAAAGGGGTTTCAAACAGATGGAGAAGTATATTTTTTTCTCTGCAATCTGACTGTGGTGGAACATAGTTGAGTATATTTACTCACTGTCACTACTCTTCTACATTTTGGAGGGAAATATTATACTTTCTACTGCAGTACATGTATGTGATAGCTTTTTTTTTTTTTTAAGATGAGGATTCTACACAGTAGATCATAATACAAGCTGTTCCAAGACAACACATAGTCACAAATTAAATCAATTTTTTAATCTTTTTGGCCTTTAAAAAGAAGCAACGTGGAGTCGACTCACATTTTAGATGTTTGTGAGTTGTTAACAGCTCCACCAAACAGTGACTTTTCCCTCTAAACTTCTCACAGCATCCAAAAGTTATGCAAAAATTCGAAAATTAAGGAGAAATCCCCAGAAAACTGAACACTCATTTTTCTATCGGAGCATTATTTTTTTCTTCTTCTCTCTTCTCCCATTAGTTATGTTTGGAGCCCTCACATTCATTTTGCTTTCCTTTGCTTTCCCTGTATACAAAACTGTATATAAAGTAGTTGAAAGTAGCTCCACCTGCAGCAGCTGTAACAGAAACACGCTGTCGACACACTGATGCTTCATTATTAATAATCTAATGATGTCCGACGGATCAAACGAGCACTTTTACTTTCATATTTAAACTACATTTTGCTGCTAAAAATGTCATTAAGTAGGGTTTTTATGCAGCACGGTATTTTGCAAGGATCTGAAAATACTTCTACCATCACTACGTTCCAGTATACTTAAATGTATGACCAAATACCTGCAAAAATGGAATTCTCATGTACTTCAACTGCGCATTGTGTTTAGTGCAAATGCTAGCATGCCTCTATAATGTTCCAGGTTACTCAAATCAGCATGCTGGGAGCATATGAGCAATGTTATATTTTAGCTCAGTGAACTGTGTGACTTTATTTACTGGTGCTAAAGTTTTCTTACAAGAATCCAGTAATCCAGCAGCATGCCTTCTGAGTTACCACAGCCCTCGAATTGTAGAATGAGTTTCTGATTTCACTTAAAGTCACTGAAAGAAAGAAGTGAGAGAGTTCACAGATTAGTCTATGAGGTAGACAGGGTGAGACTGACAGCTTTTACTGTTCTTTCATTCGCTTGGAATTCATTTTGTTTCCAAAACTGCAAAATAAGAATGTGTTAAATGTGTTTAAAGTGTTAAATATATATGTTTTAGTTTGCATCTTAACCATTTTTTTTTGTCTGGTCTATTTGCATCCAACTTTTGCCGCATGATAGAATTACTGGGCTCCTTTCAGTTGTGTTCTGAAGTGATCAGTGCTTATTGTAGTTTGGGAATAAAAGCAAACAGAACAACACTGGAACAAGAAAAAGAATAGTCACTTCTCCGTCTCTGTGCCTGAACAAAAACAAAAAGTGGCACATGTGTTTGTTCAGGCCTGTGTAGGTGCGTTAATGTTCGTTCAATCACAAAAAGCGGCCGGACTGCAGATGCAAATGCAGATGAAAAAATAAATAAATAAAAAAATCAGCTGCAGATAGGGAAATGAAAAACCGATAAGCCTTTGTGATTTGTAATACAATTTACTGCTGTAATCTCCCTGCCACTGTTCTCTCCCCTGCATCCTCTAATCCAGGACTGTATTATTCCTGCTGCTGATGTCAGAGACTCGCAGAACACGCCGTGAACAAACTTACCCCGGCGTCACCTCTTAGCCACGCCAACACTCTCTGCAGCTAATTCAGCATCGACTGTAGACTGTGGGGTTTTTATGTGTGCTTTTCTCAGACATTTTGATCCCTAATTCGCAGTGGGTTTCTTTGGTTTCTCAGAATTTTATCAACATACATAAGCCTTGTTGCCTGTGCAAGGAAGAGGCCAAAGAGACTGCATCTTCCTTTTTTTTTTTCTTCTCACTTCTCGCTGTGGAACATATGCACGGCAGACTTTCTCCACCAGCAGGGGCAGGATGAGATTGGACACGAGATTGTGAAGCAGATTGACTCTAAAGGTTATGGGTCAATCAGATCAAAAACCAAATAATCCTGTAATAGAATCTCTGTTCAAGCGGATGAACATGGAACACACAAAAAAAATAAAAGCTTCACAGGGCTGAGAGGAGTAGAAGCCAAAATGTTCACAGCATTTTTGTCATCGTGACTGAAATAGTAGGAGATGCACAGAGTGAAAGTGTAACCTGACTCACTGTTCATTTCTCTTCATGTCTGCCCTGTCTTTTCTGCACACCACCACAGGACAGAGATCTCCGACCAGAGGAAATGGAAGGTACGGAGATATCAAAAGCTTAATCCAAATCCTCCCTCAGTTATCCTTCGTCTTCCTTTCAAACCTGCTGCTCCACTGTGACAATTTGTGCCTTCTTGTACGGCACAACATTTAAAGGCATTTAAGAATTTTCTGACTTTGCTTGCTTTTCTTTTGTACTTGAATTGTGCAAGATCAAAGTGAGGGATTATTTTTCAAAGGAAAAGATTATTCGTCACAGTTCAAGCACAGTTCAACTCTTCCGTCCTTCCCATTCGTCATTTCTGACTCACACTTTATCACACTTCGCTGGGATGCAATTTGTAATTTATAAATGGAATAAACAGTCAAACAGGGTGTTACTTAATGCATTTAGTAAGATGAAAGAAAGAAATGTATTGGAAACACTCTAAAGCTGGTATGTTGATTGACTTGTTTAGAGATAAAATTTGAACTCTGATCACCACTTTAAAATGGCATCAATTGTACAAAACAGGGGTTAAAATTAAAGTCATTTTTCATATGTTTCTGTCATAAATTGTCCACCAGTTCTTTATAGATTAACTACAAGACATTATAGATTAAATATAAGACATTAATTATAGTAAATTTGATGTTGCCACATTGGAAAATATTCATATTAGCAGGTGCTTCTTCTCCCTATTTAGCCTGTAATAAGTCATTGTAAGTATTGGAATACTCCGCCAATTTAGCATTGCTCTCTTATAACATTGTCAGACTCAAGAAAAAGGATAAAAACTCGTGTTTTTGTGAAGATTTATTTAATAGCTGCTAATGTAGCCTGGAACCTCAAGCCTAAGCAGAGACGTGGAGCTTGTTAAGTTTGGTAAGATTACTTCCTGTCCAGATATTTCTCATACATGTAGTTGACACAAAGCTGGTGGACATTCTTCACTCAAAAGCCTCATTATACACTCATATATGTAAAAACTCCTCCCAAAGCCTGTGAAAAGACTTTAATTAATAACATCTTCTTTTGCTGATTTATTCAAAAATTGGAGTCCATATAATGAATAGAAACTTATCATCTCTTTAAAAAGTTTGCTTTATTTTCTTTGGCTTTATTTTCTTTACCTTCATTACTTTCCTTACTGTAATTGCCTATTATACTTTTTCATAATGCCATTGTAGGCAAATGTAAGATAATTTAGGAATAATTATTTAGGAGGATTTGAATAGTTTCCTAGTAGTATTCATAAAAGACTATGACAGAACTCCACTCCCGTTTCAACAAACACCCCTGGGTCCCGTTTAAGGCCACTAACATCAACATTACCAAGACCAGTGTTACTCAGCTTAGTGTAATTGGGCCAAATGGGGCCCACACGCACATAAATGGATTCACACTAGGATTTTTTTGTTGGTTTACTGTTCAAACATGTTCCTTGGCTGGTACTCAGTCAATTTAGTAATACATAATTTTAGAGAAAAATGAGTTATTGGCCTTAAAATGTTTGCTCAATTTACTTGATAAATGATTAATAAGTTATTGTTTATTAAGTGACCCCTGACCTCCTGGCATTTTGCAAAAGTGGGCCTTTGGGAAAAGCAAGCTGAGTGTCTTATTTTCCTACCAAAACTGTCCATTATCACACAGAACCTTTACAAATCTACACTTTTATAAAACAGAAACAAATCAGTTTCGTGCATCATTTTCTCTTTTCCTCACACATGTGTTTACTGCTTGCAGAACTGCGTGAGGCCTTCAGGGAGTTTGACAAAGACAAGGACGGCTTCATCAGCTGTAAGGACCTGGGCGAGTGCATGAGGACGATGGGATACATGCCGACAGAGATGGAACTCATAGAGCTCAGCCAGCAGATCTGTGAGTCCTGCACAGACAAAATAATGTCTATAAATTCCTGGTTGCCATGTAAAATACTGTATCATCGATATATTAGGGAGCCTTAAAATGTGGAACGTAGCGTTACATGTAATATTTTCTTTTACGTTTTGCATAACATCACATTTGTCTAGTGAAAGAAAAGGGTTGTGCCTTACTTGCATAATACTTTGTTCATGTCTGGTTAATGATTTGCACGTCTTTTTTCCACCGTGCACGCTTACTTTCACGGCCTCCAGGTGGTGGCAGAGTGGACTTTGAGGACTTTGTGGAACTGATGGGCCCTAAAATGCTCGCTGAGACTGCAGACATGATTGGAGTGAAGGAGTTAAGGGACGCCTTCAGAGAGGTCAGGAATATAGCAGTGCTTTTCCTTTTTAGCCAAATATACCACCCATATAACTGCGTCTAGGGTACCCTACACATATTAGCTCCAATTCATTTCTCTTTTGTACTTTTTAAACAATTTTTTTCATCCCATCCATTCTGCTCCTCAGTTTGACTCCGATGGTGATGGTCAGATCAGCCTCGGGGAGCTGAGGGAAGCCATGAAGAAGCTAATGGGGGAGCAGCTCAACCACCGCGAGATCGATGAGATCTTGCGAGACGTGGACCTTAATGGAGACGGACAGGTGGACTTTGAAGGTGAGTGAATAGTGCTTTCTTTAAGAAAGAAAGCTGAGGGAAAAAGACAGAGGAAATAGAGACAAAAAAAAGAAACAGATAAACTTGTCTCCACAGATAAGCATCCAAAAATTGCTTTCAGATAGAATTAGAAGATGATTTCATTACAAAAGTCAACAAAATAACCACCTGTTCTCTCTTACTACAGAGTTTGTGCGAATGATGTCTCGCTGACTCTTCAGCAAACCTCACTCTGCTGCACTAAACACATGAACCGGACTGAGCACTGTTAATGTTCTTTATTTCTGATGTACAAAGACTTCTCGGTGTCTGTAATTTTTCACTTACCTCCATCAACTCTTAAGTATAAGAGAATCCTTTCAATGTGTTTCTGTTGTATGGATGTTGTATGTATTATGTGTGTAATGAGATCATAGAGTGATGACCCAGTAAGGAGAGGGCTCAACCAAAGCTGTGGTCTACTCAGAAGTGAATTCGAATTTGAAGATACAGATGGGTGACAAATTGAACACCTATGTGAGAATCTGGACTGATGTGTTCGTCAGTGTTAGTCCACTACCATCATCGAAACACCAAATGAAGGAATATAGTTTGGAAAAATGGTTCTCTAGCCCTCCAGTACAGTTCCAGAAAAAATCAATGCAAAGGTGTGGTCACCAAACATCTTACTAAGACACTACATGTTATTTATTTTTCTTTATTTGCCACCCATCTGTATGTATACATATGCAAGAGATTTACATTTAAAAACCTAATAAAGTAAAATCCAAGCGGCACTGGCAAGATACTTCATACGTCAAATAAAATGTAGTTTATTTGTTGGTTGTTTTCATAATTTGGGTAAACCAACCTATTAAATATGCAGTTTGCAGTTTGTATTTTGAGGTACCATAGATGCAACAATAATATAAATATGAAAATTTAATGTCATAATTTAAATAATAATGCCATATCTAAAACCCTCAATTTAACTTGAATATACCTGTTGACTGGGACTGTGTATTACTCTAATACAGATAGACAAAGTGAGTGCTTTGTTAATAGAACAAGTACATAAAATTATTTATATAAGCATCTTTATTGTAGAAACATGCATTCATGACACATGCATTACTCTGAGTATTATCTTCAGCTGTGCACTTTGATATCATTTAACTGATGCAAGCACATCAAATTCTTGCTGATACTGTAATTTTTAATATCTTTTTGATACCTATTTGATAGAAGATGATTTTGGTGTCTGCTGCATATCTGTACACATCAAGTTTTTGTCCACACACCTTTTTTTTCCTCCTGTTGGTGAAATTTAACTGACGACCTGTCTCAAAGTTTACTTAATGCAAGCATATACAGCTTTCCTGTTTAATGTTTTATTTGTACAGTGTTTGACAGGTCAAAAAAGACATTGTAAATAATAAAAACGGAAGAATAAGAATGACAATGTACTGGTTTTTATTGATCAAACACCTTGTCCATGTCCCTTTTTCAAGCATTTTCCTCCGTTAAGGCTTCATTTCTCATAGAGCCTTCCAGAAGCGGTCTACCCTCTTGATAAAATCCATCATATCACCTCTTTTTGGACACTTTTTGAGGTCCTTTATCAGTTGTTTTTTCAATGTCAGTGCATACTCACTGTAGCCAACACTGACAGGAGCCATCGGAGGCTTCCCCTGCCAAAATGGAGGAATATTCCAGTTAGAAGTGTTTATGTTGAACTGCATCACGTCTGAGAGCTCAGTGATGTTGGCCTTCTTCATTTCATCGTCGTTCTGGATCTTTTCTTCGAGTTCTTCCACCAACTTTTTATTTCTCTCCCTCGTCTCTGCAGCAGACATGTCAGGCGTGTTGAAATGTACAAAATGGCACAGTGGCTTCTTGCCCACATCCTTTAGCCTTGTGAAAGCATGAAGCACCAACTCCAAGACGTCGTCCCCTCTAGAGTTGGAAACACTCACGATTGCGATGTCGCTGAGTGCCACAGCAAGACTCGCTACTTCCTTGTCTCGTTCGTGGCTGTGATCACCTCGAGGCATCTGGTGTGGCTTCAGTCCCTCGGTGTCAATGATCAGGATGCAGTCACAGCCCAGCTCGTCCCTGACTCTGCTGTTGACGCTGATCAGCTGCATGAACGCCCCTCTGGTGCACATCCCCTTGCTGACAGCAAACCTGAGCCCAAACATGGTGTTGAGCAGAGTCGATTTCCCCGAGTTTTCTGCTCCGATGATCGTTATGACCTTGAGCTTGCTTTTGGAATACAGAATGTGGTGGAGTTCAGTAAGCACATCAGTGATCCATTTCAATGGGATGTTTGCTGCATCTCCGTCAACAAGCTCCAGAGGGAAACCGTCCAGCAGCATGTGGGCGCACGTTGCAGGGAGTTGTTCCATGGTTTTTCTCTGGCTCGAGTGTTCTGGCAGGTGACTTGCAAGTTTGTACAGCTGCCCACACTCTCGAAGGAAGTGCTCCACTCGTAAGGAACAAACTGAAATTTGCTTGTCAATCTCTGCAATTTTTTGAGTGTCTTTTGGAGATTTCTCACTCAGCTCTTGGTATCGGTTCTCCAGAGGTGACAGCTGGTGCCGGCACACATAGTCCAATTTTATTTCCAACCATTTGAGGAAATAGAGGCGTTGCACCTCTGAGGTAACCAGCCCACGAGTGAAGCCTAACATCCCAGCTGGCATCCCCATGATTTGCTGCTTAATTCTGAGGTCGTCTTCTTTTGCTTTCAAAGACTTCCGGTAATTTTCAGGGCTCTGTTTGCCAACTTTACGCAGCCTCCAGTGCTCACTTTCCAACCACGAGAGTGCTTGGGAAGACAGGTGTTTGTCTTTGAACTCTGCGGTGTTTTTGACATGTTGAAGGATTTTACTGACATTATTACAAGCGCTCTCGTATTTGTCGTTGTCATCATCAACCAGGATCTCACAGCAGTGAGCTCTCTCAGCCATGCTTGCCAATGACATTTGGTTTGGGTTGCTCTCAAGCAACAAAGAGAGGGATTCCTGCAGGACCTTTACCAGCTCTGTATCAGTCTTTTTTGCCTCACTGACGTCAGTTATCTTCAAGCTTGGTTTCATCGTCACCGTTTTGAGTGTGAAGTGTTTTCCCTGTCTGCTGCTAATCAAAAAGACCTTTGCTGTCACCTGTTTTTTATGCAGATTCTTGATGTAATCTGCTTCTGATTCATCGCAGAAGATGTACACAGCTGCAGATGTCTCACAGAGGAATGAGAACTGCTTGTCAAAGGTCCTGATGTCTCCTCTGAGGTTGGTAACTGCCAGCGGTTCAGTGAATTTGTCTACGTTTCTGTCTCCACAAGGGAGGTACCAGCTGATTTCGACTAGCCCATCTGAAATTCTCCTGGGGACGTCACCAGACACCATGTTGCTGTGATAAAATGTGTCGTGGTAGTGCTGAGCGTTACTTAGAAGTTTGTTCAACATTTGAGACTTGGACAAGAACCTCTTTCCCAGCCTGACAAATGATACCAGGGGAATATCAGAGAACACAAGTCTTTCTTTACAGATCTGCTTTAGGAATGCCTGCTGGGAGGGTCTGAAGGTTCGAACGATGTCGGACATAGACCACAGCATCATTGTGATTTCTCCGCTGTTACAGTTGGGCAGCAGGAGCGGGACAGCAAACTGGCAGAGGGCCATTTTTAGAACTATGTGCTGGTGAAGAATCACATCTGAACAGAGAAACAGGGCCGTTATCAGGTCCAAGGGATTGACGGCGTTGCTTTTGTCCGTGTCCACATTGCGGGACGCACATCTGACACTTCTCGCGTTTGTGTTCAGCATCATTAGTCTCCTCAAAAAGGCCTCAGGAAGCGACTCTGGAGTCTCCAGTTTGTTCTCAGATATGTCATTCTGATTGATCTCCATTACGGTGCGGAGTGTGAGCTTGTTGTCATACTGGTCTTCAAGTCCAAGAACTGGCAGCACCTCCCCGAGAGTTGGCTCTGTAAATCAAAAAGAAGAAAGCACTGAGTGAAGAGGAGGTTATATCTTCTACTTTGTCAGGGCATTTGTACTGGTGAGGAGCCATTTATTCATCATGGAGAGGCCTAACCTGTGATTTAATAATATAATTTGTGGCTCTGAAGTGTGAGGCATGAAAATAACTCCTGAGAACATTGTCGAGCTATTTTGTCTCTGTCTCAAATGTTACAAATGTATAGATTAGGAATTCAGCAGGGTTTGGGATTGTCTGACCTTGAGGCTCGTTTAAAACAACAGCCATTGACTCAAAATGCTTTCCAACAGAGAAATAAGAATAATGTTCCAAATCTACCTGTGAAATTTAAATATTGTTAAGACTCTGCAATAATAGAGGGTGAAATCAAAAGTAGGCATGTCCAAATAAACTTTTTTTTAACCCTGATCCATCAGTCTGTTGGCGCTAAAACAAAAAAATTCTCAGTTTGGTTCTACTGCAACTAACCAGGAGCTCAGAGATATTTTTTTATGAACGTTGATGGTTTCTACAAGATGCATGTTAAAGCTTTTTGGGATCCCTGACTTTTCACCTATTGTTGGTTGACACTGATGATTGAAGGGGAAGTGGTGTAAGTCAAATTAAAACTGAAACTTGGAATTTATTTCAGAGTAATTCAATATCATTTTGTTTCAAAATGAAAATGCTAAAATGCAGATCACAAAGAAGAAAAGCATGTGCAGCTGTTCAAAACTGGACTATTTCTTTATATATTTAGAATACATAGTGTTTTAATTTAACATGTTTATCAAAAAATGCACGTTTGGTGTTTTTGCCACTATTTTAACTTGCCTGTAACTACAGTGCATGCAAAGTTTAAAAAGACACACATCTGATGTCTCACCTGTGTGTACAGAGATAGAAACTGCTTCACTGTGTCTATCGTTCAGCACTGTACAGACAGAGATTTTGTACTCTGTGTCCGACTCTAAATCAGAGAATTTCTTGTTGCAGTCTCCAGTGTATATCACTTGGGGCTCTTTTCCTTCACTTGTGACTGTAAGAAGGAATCGATGTGGAATTTCCTCCATGTTAACTCCTTTGGTCCATTCCACGGACAGAGCTGTGGCCTCTATGTGCATTTTGCTTACACGTCGAGGGGGCGGCACCGCTAAACGAGAGCAAAGTTGTATTCAATCAGTAAAATGTGAACAATGAAAAGGAGCAACTAATCTCTGAACATCTTAAATTTTACCTGTGAAAGTGGATTTTGTGACCGCTTTACTCAAACTGCCATCCTCGTCCTGTGTTGCCACGCTGAAGTAATACAGTTGTCCAAGTTGGAGGCTGTCGACTTCAATTTTATTAAAATCTCTGATGACAAGGCAGCCCTCTTCCTTCTTTGTAGAGCTCCACTTAACCCTGAAGCTCCTTGGTGCCTCTGGCTCCTCAGGGCTTTCCCAGCTCAGGATCACAGAGTTTGGCTTCACCGACAGAAACTTGATTTTTCCAGGAGGGGGCACCACTGGCACACAGAACACAAAGCTAGAAATCATTTGTTGCACTTGTACACTCATTTACCTAATATTAAAACATGAGCATGTAGTGAAGCTCATTCTGTCGTTTCTCCTCTAACCAAGAAATCAGCTCTGTTTAATTTTTTCATTTTTAATGGCAATAATTTCATCCATCCATTATCTATACACCGCTTAATCCTCACTAGGGTTGCGGGGGGGCTGGAGTCTATCCCAGCTGACT
>NW_007578911.1:9648-19888 GCF_000690725.1 Stegastes partitus | reverse complement strand
AAAGGTAGAAGTCATGAATCGTTTCTCACTGTTCTCCTTTAAATTGAGGAAGGAGCTCTTTTGACACTGTTGTCTCACAAACAGAAGGTGCTGGACCTGGTCTCTTCATACTGGAAAAAATAGAGAAATAAAGACCTCCATTTTAACAGATATGAAAGAGTTTTTGAACATTAAAAAATATGATATGTCATGTTGTACTATTTTCTAAAAGTCAGTGATATCATTTTTGTATCAACAAAATCAGACTGAAACAACATCCCTGAGTCTGGATTTAAAGATAAAAAAGTTGAAGGCACATCTGCCCGAAACCAAAAGAAACCCCCCCAAAAAACCCAACTGTTTCTTACTGATTTTTCCTGAAATGAAGCAGTATGTCTTTGGAAGAACACATTGATTCATATTCATAGAGTTCAGACGTGTATGGACAAAACAAAACTAAATCTTGTAATGTAGTGTTTTAGAGACATTGCTCCAAGGCAAACATATGCCCTATTTTAATGATTTAAATTACCACTTGATGACAAATGATGATTCATTTAGGAATAAATAGAACTGTGACATGGTTATCTTAATGCTATATTTCTAAAAATCTGTCAGAAGACTTTAGAGCTGTTTCTTTTTTGCTTTTTCAAATTTGTACATTTGACCATTTGTACATTTTCTGCATTAATTCATGGTAGAAATGTATTTATTTATGGAAAGGAAATCCCAACATTCAGAAACTGGTGGAAAGTTCAAAAAATTATGGAAAATATATGGATTTGTACAGTAAGGAAAGACAAAAAGTTACAAAAAAAAAAAGACACAAGCATCAGAGGCACTATAAAATGTATTCTTAATATTATAGCAGTTTTTTGTTCTAAATACACAAATACAAGAAAATGTATGCATGTGTATATGCTGGTTATTACATAACATGCATTTATGGCTATAAAATATAAGAATAATATAATCATAATACATGCACAAAGCTTTGGACGTTGAACTTTAGCTGATGCACAATGTTACATCACAAGCAGTTCATGGGAAAAGGCTCAGACCGAATCAAAGCACAGACTGATATAATAATTCAAAATGTAAATCCTGTGGCCCTTAACTACAATATTTTCTAGCAGATTGCATCAGTTACAAATCAGACATTCCTGCAAAACCTTATTTTTCAAATTTGAAAAGGCCTTCTTACTTGTTGCTCTCGTCTTTTGAGCCAGCAGACACTTCTGTCGGTTCTTTGTTGTGGAAAACAGATACGAGCTTCTTCACATTCACCCTGAAATGTTTTCAAACAATAAAATTATCCTGCTGATGAATATAAAGCAGCTGTCTTTCTCTTTGGCCGGGCTGGCTCAGGTGTAAATCTTAAGGACATCCTTGCCTCTTAAAAAGATGAAGAAAAAGCCAGTGTATGAATTATTCTACTTGTATTTCAATGCAGCACAAATGTCATGAAGTCATGTCTTCTTACCTTTCGTTGTCCTCCTCTGATGAATCCATAACCGTTACGATTGTCAATCAGATCTTCCAACTGCCACCTTTGGACCACACGTGCACTGGCCCATCACCATAACAACCAGCCTGCACATGTTTACAAGCTGGTTGTCAATTATGAAATCCTAAAACTACATTTCATACAGTGTAATGCCAAAAGTCAAAGCTGAGAATTTAAGTGTGATGATTTATGTTGTCCTGAATTCATAAAAGCTGAACATATTTTCGTTTGTGTCATCAGAGGTGGAGATGATTTCAGCTATTTTTGCAGAATAGGTTTTAATTTGCGAAAATTATAGGACTGCAAAGTGGCTCGGTGGTTAGCACCATCGCCTCACAGCTACAAGATCTCAGGTTCATGTCCTGGTGAGGACCCCCAGGATCTTTCTGCGTGGAGTTTGCATGTTCTCCCCGTGCAGTGTGGGTTCTCTCCGGGTTCTCCGACTTCCTCCCACACAGTCCAAAGACATGTTGAGGTTAATTGGTGATTCTAAATTGTCTGTAGGTGTGAATGTGAGTGTGTCTGTCTCTAAGTGTAGCCCTGTGATAGGCTGGTGACCTGTCCAGGTGTCCCCTGCCTTCACTCTAAGTCGACTAGAATAGACTCCAGACCCCCAGCGACCCTAGTGAGGATTAAGCGGTGTATAGATAATGGATGGATGTTTTTAATTTACAATATATAATAATGAGACGTCATAATTTTGATGCTTGTTATGTATTTTCATGTGAAATCTAATAGTAACTGCACTGTAGCAGTCAAATATGTGCAGTGAAGTAAAAAATACACAATTTTATTATAAACTGTAGTGCACTGGAAGAGCAAAGAAGCATTTGTTGAAAGTAACACAAACAACAAAATGCATTATAAAGCATTATCCAACAGTTTTAGGAGTAAACTGACTAAAGGCCCCCAGAAACTCCCATTTGATGTGAAAAAGATGGAAATATGTATACATTGTTAGACCTAACAACTCCTGACAAGCTATTTGAGAGCAGGCAACTTTAAACTCTACATCCTGTTCATATTCTACTCCTTCATACGGTCAGTTTGTCTCTCATAACAAGTGTCTGTGCCAAATTTTAAACTGCACGTCTATTCAGAATAAGTGAATAGCCTATCTGACTTTAATAAGTGGAGGATCAATCTTGATTTATTGTTTCAAAGAGGAGAGAAAGTGTGTTTTTTTAGATTTTACACCACTTGTTCTTGGAGAAAAATATCTACTATCACACAATATGATGTCCTATTTAATCTAAGACCTGACAGCATATATATTCTACTGAAACTGAAATTATTTCAATGACATTTTCTGCTGCCTTCCTGCCTTTTCCTTCATGTATCTTCCTGCTTGTACTCCAAATCCAAGTCTGCTTCCTCATCTTGAAAGATTAGATCAGCAACCTTCTGCACAGTAGGTCTTGATGCCAAAACCTCAGTCAGTAACATAACAGCTCGGGTACCTTTTTATTCATATGGCCCTTAACCCTTTTCTGTTTTGACCTTGGTTAGCTCAGAAATATATTCTGATTATTTCGTTAAATTGCAGTTGCAGATCTCGCGACTGTCTTAAGGCACCGTATGACTTCTGTTTCTTTCGTGCACCACATGTGACTACACCTAAGCAGTTTTATGGATTCAACATTTCGAGATTTTCCCCGTGACTCTTCAAAGACCAACAGGTGTCCATCTCAGCTGAAATCCTGGTACATATGTTGGGAATGCAGGCAGTTCTTGTGGAGGAGACGAGATTCCCATAAAACTATGTCACAATAGTCCCATAAAAAATAGACACAGACATGGCATGTACAGTTTAACAGTTTCAAGATTCCATAAAACTGCCGTTTTCCTTAACTTGAGCCACACTAGGGGGGATTTCAAATCTGTTTCAATAGATAGGGGTCAAATATGACAAGGAACATGCTCAAATTTTAGGCTGATTTTTATTTTTTTTACCGCTATCAAATGTCAAAAATGGGTCAAATTTGACCCAAACACTATGTAATGGTTAAATTTTAAATCAGCGCCACCTGTTTTCATTTAAATTGTAGCGAGGAGAGAATCAGATTGTATGTGGAATAAAAACTTACCTGAAAGAGGCTCCTGGAGATTCCAACATGTGAACTGAAGTGACTTGGAGGCGGGACGGAATTAGATAGAAGGAAGGGAAGAGTTTAGGCTGTATAATGTCACTTACAGTGCCATCATAGTTACTGATCTCTCCCTCATGTGTGTATAATATATAACTAGGTCACATGCCAGCAAAAGGCCGGGATTCTTCCAAACAGGGTCTGTGAGAAAACACCGTCCCAATAACATCACTGTCAGAGTTCATGTTTGAAATTCAATCTGTGTGTTCAAGTTTCACAGATGATCGAATGACACACAGACATGGGAACTGAAAAACCCTCCAATTTATGATCACATATGAATTTGACTTGTTGCCTAACTCTGAATGATCACAATTAAGGTCTGCTGCAGATCAAAGCTATCTGTTTCTTCCAAAACATCCCAAACTACAAAGAGTGTTTTCTTCAAGAAAATGTAAAATCTGGGATCTTTATTATAATTAAAAACGGAGGGCTCTGTTTTAATCATGCAAATGCAACAAGCAGAGCTAAGTGGAAGGTCTTTGACTGCCCTTGCAATTCATGTTTGTGCATATGCAGCAGCACAAAGTGCAAAAATGTGTGTAGGGTGAGGCAGTTGGGTGAGGCAGAAATACAACAACTTACGCCACAATAAAACTACAGTCAGAGGCAACTTGTGGAGGCTTTTATTTAAACATTTCACTCATTCAGTGACAATAGAATAGATAAACTAGATCAATACTAATAATAGGCCGGTGGAGCTGTGTATATCAGTCATATCATACTGTAAAATGTGACACAGAGTAGTGAATGAAACATGAAATGCTTAGTCCAAACAAAAAAAAAAAAGGCCTCTCAGCATGTCTGTTTTGTCGCCTTATGGTTTTTGAAGAGATTTAATGAGCAATAAACACTGGAAGAATCTTCTACATTCTTTTATATTCTACATAAATTCAGTTTGCTTCATATGTTATTAACATATATTGTTTCAGATCTGTTGTTGCAGGGTGTTTCATTTAAATAGATTTTGGTATTTTAAACCTTTTTCCACCGTTGCTTCTTTGCTTCTCTGTTTTGAACTTAATGCAAAATGTTTCATTATCACCGCACACTGGTTAGCACTGTCACCTCACAGCTAGAAGATCCCTGGTTCACATCCCAGTTAGGACTCCTGGGATCTTTCTGTGTGGAGTNCATTTACAGTATTATCAATTTATTTATCAATTTTAATGATGCAACTGACTCAATTACAGGTCTTGCAGTTAATAAGAAGTTGTAAAAATGTAAAATGGCCACAGATGTGGCCGACAGCACACAGTACAGCAGCACATAAAGTGTTTTTTGTTTTCTACCTTGCCTCCCACGTGTTTCTTAACTTAGAGCAAAGCCAGTACATGTCATAAAGTCATATCACATCAAAGATGGACTTCAATATTTCCTTATTGGTCTGACATTATTTTGGCGCATAAATGATTTGCTAATGTCTTTCAGCCTTTCAGGCTCCAGTTCAGCACCTTTTTCATGTTAGATTTAAATTGACTGGATTTAATTAAACTCACTGTCTGCAACAAGTGCAGTTTGCTTCATCAAATCTTAGTATTTCCTGCAAAAGTGCTCATATCGCTTGTGGTAAAGTGGCATAAACAACAACTTTAAAATGTCACCTTTATCAGGCAGTCCAGGGTCACCATCATCATTTATCTGTAATAAAACAAAAGTGATAAGGAAACCGCAGCACATCAAAGCGACACATTTTCCCCATTGTTGCCCCGTTTTCATATTTTTATCACCTGATTTGAAATGATTTCATGTCCACTGTGGGCTCCTTGCACACAAATGCTGCAGATCTTCATCTGATCAGTTCTGCAGTAGAAATCTAGGGACCTCTGGTAGTGCGGACAGCAATCCTCCCTGACATCTACCAGTTGGTGTCTCCCCAGGGCCTCAACCGTGTAGTGCTCCCGGACGTGACGCTCGCAGTAGGAACAGGTGCAGGTCAGACAAGTCTTTACAGCCCAGGCTTGTTGGCAAATGTCACACATCACCTCCTCTTGTCTGTTTTCACACAGAAAAGTATGGTGTGGTTATTTATTAGCAAATGAATGAGTAATAGCATAGTTCTGGCCTAGCTGCAATATTAAAGAGAGAAGGAGAGAGGTTTTATTGACTCAAAGGTGAAGGAGCAGTGATAACACAGCTATTATATAAAAGGTAATAGGTAATAAGATTGGCCAGAAATTTAATTGCTGTTCAGAAAAAAAAGGGGGAAAAAAGTAATTACAGAAAAAAAAAGATCTGTGGAAAGAAGTATTTAAAAATGTAAAAATGAAGCAAGAATACAGTCCTATTAAATTCAACTTACTACAATATGAATCCATCCATTATCTATACACCGCTTAATCCTCACTAGGGTCATGGGAGGCTGGAGCCTATCCCAGCCAAAGACAGGTTCACCTGAACAGGTAACCAGTCTGCAAGGCTACACTTAGAGACAGACAACACTCAGATTCACACCTATGGATAATTTAGAATCACCAATTAACCTCGACATGGTTTTGAACTGTATGGGGGGGAAGCTGGAGAACCCAGAGAGAACCCACGCTGCACAGGGAGAACATGCAAACTCCATGCAGAAAGAGCCCAGACGTCCTTACCGGGAAGCGAACTGGCAACCTTCTTGCTGACGGTGCTAATCCCCCGAGTCACCTTGCAGCCCACAATAAGAATAAAGAACACTGTGTCTTTAGATGTATTCATATGCTGGAAATATACCTAGGAGGGTGCCGATGTCCATTCTGGAGCTGGGACGTCCAGTGGGCCTGTTTTCTGAAAGGTCACCAAGAAAGAAGTCCTCAGATGCAAAAACGCTGATAACAACGAACAGTGCGAGTCCAATTTAAAACCGCAAGGGACAAAAACTAAAAAATAAGTTGCATTAAACGTAAAAATCTGGGTTACCTTTCGTTGTTGAACTCAGGAGGGTCGCCTTTTGAAGATGCTTCTGTCCTATAGTCAGAATAGTTATCGTCTGGTCTCTCAGATCTGAAAGAATGACAACATCCGCAGGATCACTCACTAAGCACATCTCGTGACTTCACTTTTCAGCTACAACCAGGTTTGTCCAGCATTTGAGGAGTCTGGGTGGTTTATCTTTACTCCTGGCCTTTAAAATATGAAATATACAGGAGCTAATGTTTGCACTCCAGCAAATACAACAAGATTTTGTTAGCTTTACCAAATGGATTTCTCATCCTAAGTGAGTGTCTTAGAGGCTGTTGAATGCTGAGTTTAATCGCCAAAACTCAAATTTAAACCAAAATCTGATTGATTTGACGGCCTTACAGATTGTTCTTGAAATGGAGAGGGATTTCTATGGAAGACCTCTTAAACTCTGATGTCTTTTCACTGGGAAAACAGAACATCAGAAGATCACACAATAAGGTACACACAATATTTTTCAAAAGTCGTCTGCCATTTGATTTTTTTTCTGTTCATGTCTGCAGTGCATTATGATCCAGTATTAAAATGAATGAGTTTTGTTGTCTCTCTCTTTACTACAAGGCTGCATGAATTTCTCTTTTAAAGATACGAAAGAGTAGCTTGTGAACAGAAAAATAACGATAAAAAGAATATACTGAAGTTTTTGTTATATCCAATAAAATTAGACAACATAACTGAGTTTGCTTTGGAAATGACCGGAAATGACAACAAAAAAACTACAACAAATTCATCTTTCTGGCATCTTAAAAACAACAAAAATGAGAACATTTATGTTAAAATCAAATTCAGACAAACTAATTCATGCTTTTATTTCTTGTAGGGTGGATTGGACATTTGCAACTCATTCAAAATGCTGGTGTTAGAGTATTAACAAAAACTGTTCTTCGTCCCTGTTTGTCTCCTTGCAGAAACCCTTCTGTTAGTAATCTAAAACTTGAATTGATCCATGAATCCTGAGTTGTGTTAACATAGTAATGTTGGAAATTACACCAACTTCGTATTATGTGTCATTTAAACTGATATTTCTGCAACGATGGCTTTAAAATAAAAATATAATTGTAGTAAATTCATTTAATTAGCTTGATAATGTTGTCTTTCTCCACCTTGAGTTCAGGATTCCAGTCATTAAAATCTTGTGTTCATGCTACTAATTATTCATTAATAGGTCATTTAAAATACCATTGAATGTAGAGGAGCAGCTCATTTGCACAACTCAGTGTTTGAACATAATTTAATTAGAAGTTGTCACATCTCAAAAAGATTGGTGTAAACTGCTGAATTAATTTTTTTGTTTGTTTTTTTTTTAGTCTAACCATTTGCTTAACTGAGCTCTGATGTTTCCTACTGTCACCCCACTATGTACTAATCACTTTTTCTTTCATGAATTTGACATTAATCATGCTATAACCTGTACCTGCGCTGCCTGAAGTCATCAGGGACTGTGTGATCAGCTCTTTGTGCTTGATATACAGCAGCCGGAGAGGGTTGTGGTAGAAATCTGAAAATCACGACACACAGAGCAAACTATTCATGAGTCTGCAGACAGTCCAATCAAGTTATCAGACTTATTAATACATACCTGAAAGGTTCCTTACTCCATTTCACATGTCCACCCCAAGGTTGTGGCATGCCGAAGATATCTTTTCTGAAAGGCCGAAAATAGAAAAAGTCCTCAGATGCATATGGTGGCAGCAAGTCAAGTTAAAACTGCAGGTAATAAAACTAAAAAATAAGGTAAAGGTAAAACTCTGGCTCACGTTTGGTCGCTGAAATGAACCTTGACGTCCTTCGAAGACATGTCTGCACCATGGTCACCGTCTGATTCCTCAAATCTGAAAGAACGACAACATTAGCAGGATCATTCTCTAAACCTTCCTGGTGACTTAACTTCAACAGGTATGAGCAGGTTTGTCAGGTTTACACACACAGTGAAACACAGTGAGGCTACAGCTACCCAATATTTGAAGAGTCCATGTGGTTTAGTTTTACTTCCATTTCATTCCAGCAAGTCACTGAAAGTTTTACCAAATAACTTAATCGGTTCTCTTCCTAAAAGTTTCTAAACGAGTGTTTTGGAGGCTGAGTTTGACCCAAGGTTAGAGAGAAGATCAGTTTGATTTGACTGTCTTTCAGATTGTTACTAACATTGAGCAGAATTTATATGAAAGTCTCCCTGAAGCGCACAGTTTCATACAAAAAAATGTGATCTGCTATTTCATTTCTTTATGAGTGGTCTGCAGTGCATCATAAGCTAGTGTTCAGTCCAGTGTTGGTTTCCTTTAATTCCTACAAGGCTGCACAGTTTTCTCTTTCAAAGGTAGAAGTGAAGGATCATTACTCACGGTTTTCCTTTAAACTGAGGAAGGAGCTCTTTTGAGACTGCTGACTCGCAAAGAGAAGGTGCTGAACCTGGTCTCCCCACACTGGAAAAAATACAGAAATTCAAACTTTTAGCAGATGTAAACATGTAGTTTGTGAGCATAATGTATTTCTATTTGTACTTCTTTCTTTTCGGTCTGTCTCTGCAGGTCAGTGGTACAGTTTTTATATCCAACTAAATCAGACTGTAACAGCATTCTGAGTCTGGATTGGACATTTTAGATTCATCTGCCTGAATCCAAAAGCACAAAGTAAAACAAAAAAACAAACAAACAAATGGTTTCTGTCTGATTTTTCCTGAAATGAAGCGGTATAATGAGATCTTGGAAGACCGCATTGATGCATATTCATAGTGTTCAGACCTGGAGGTCTTTTTTCTGGGAAAGAAAAGGGAAAAAACACAAGAAATGTAACTTAATAAAGTTAAGATAAAGATAAAGATAACTTTATTGATCCCACAGTGGGGAAAGTTCACCGTTACAACACCTCCAAAAACAGTGTACGGTCAGTGCAAGAACAATTGGGAACAGCCAGTGCAAATTGTAGGAAAGAAACAGAAACAGAAAACACACAGTGCAAATATTGCAAGAGAAAAAAAAACATTATATGCAGAAGATTTTATTTATTTTTTATTTTTTTAAAGACTATATACACAAACATGAGGTAGTAATGGTTATTGCACATAGTGGAATGTGTTTGTTGGTGGAAAAAAGAAAAAAGTGCAGCAGTAACAGAGGTCCCAGTGGAGTCTATAGTGCAGCGTTGTAAAGTCTGACTGTTGTTGGGATGAAGGAGCTGCGGAAACGTTCCTTCCTACACTTTGGGTGCAACACTCTGTTGCTGAATGCACTGCGTAAAGAGTTCACAGTCTGATGCAGAGGGTTTTGTTTCCTATGATGGCAGACAGTTTGGCCAGTGCCCTCCTCTCTCCCACCACTTCAATGGAGAGATGAAATGTATGTAGTGCATTATGAGTGGGTGTCTAAACTAATGTTGTTTTTCTCTGTTTCCTACCAGGCTGCACAGTTTTCTCTTTTAAAGGTAGAAGTCATGAATCATTTCTTACTGTTTTCCCTTAAATTGAGGAAGGAGCTCTTTTGAGACTGCTGTCTCGCAAACAGACTGTGCTGGACTTCGTCTCCCCAAACTGGAAAAAATACAGAAATTTAAATTCTTAACAGATGTAAACATGTAGTTTGTGAGCATATAAAATTATGAAAAATGATACTGTAAATAATGTAGCCCTATGTGTACTTTTTAGGCCTGTCTCTACAGGTCAGTGGAACAG
>NW_007578911.1:0-2373 GCF_000690725.1 Stegastes partitus | reverse complement strand
TTGTCCGTAGGTGTGAATGTGAGTGTGCTTGGTTGTCTGTCTCTAAGTGTAGCCCTGTGATAGACTGGTGACCTGTCCAGGGTGTCCTCTGGACAGAGGGCTCTGACCCTAATGAGGATTAAGCAGTGTACAGGTAATGAACTGATATTTTATTGTGCAAATGCTTAGCAGTCTGGGTGAAAATTTGAATAACTTTGAATTTACAGACATCTTAGTGTTTCTTAGTCTCTGTTTTTCCATCATTGGCTGTAGCACTGGACTCCACAGGTCTGTGCCAATCTGATGAGACATGTTATCCATGCATAGTAATCCAAAGGGTATCTTGTTATCTCAGGTTTGTCTGGCTTTCTCAATCTACTAGTGCTCCATGAATGTTCAGAGAAGGAAAGTTCAGGAAAGCCAGCACTCCTTGCTGTTTGTGAATGTGTTTGGGCTCATTATCCTGCCAAAGTATGAATCCTTCTCCACAAAGATACAAACCAGAAGCTGGAGCATCATTCTATTCCCGTTGGTCTCATTACAAAAATCATCCTTCTACTGCTGCTAATCTCTGACTGGTCAGTAAATCTGACATTATTCCTATACTGACTGTGAAATGCTGCTCTGCCTTAGCACCATCCCAAGCGTTTTGCCTTAATGTCGCCTTCTTTAAGGCTTCTTTTGAGTGATTTTTTGCTGATTGGAGTCTTGCGATTTTTATTTAGACAATTCAGCGTCTGTGATAAAGTTTCTTTTCCATCTCCTAGCAAACAAAGCTTGATGTATTGATCTTCTGCTCACTGTTGGTTGGCCTGATTGCGCTTTGGATGATCCATTGTCAAGTGTTTTAGAGCTCCATGTGCTGCCTTCTTTAAAATCTTCGGCCTACCTATGATTTGGTGCTGAGAAAGCCTCTCTTTGCTCAGAAAAACAATCTGACATTTGACACTTTGATTCAGTTTCGATGCCGTATAAACAATGGTCGATCAAATCAAGCTGAGAGTCGCCTGAATGCTGCTTCAATGCAAGAGATGTAACTCAAGGAAATCCGACTTTGGACTTAACATGATCACTCCCGCTAGTTCACTGAAATTTGATATCTGACCTGCAAAATCTTCCTAATTCTACATTTCATAACCTCTTGTGTTTTTAAATGTTTCCTATTTCTCAAACTGGCTGATTATGGCCCTTTGACCCGCTTGTTTAAAAGTTTTGTGTATATTTATGTTCAGTGTATAACATAATATATCGATCATTTTGTATGTATTTTATTATACACAAGTAGGTTTAAAGTATGTGAGGTGAAGACTGTTTGTTGCACCTTCCTGAGGGTGGTTGTGAGAGTAACTACATAGTGTTGCTCCTACACAGCAGTATAGCCAAACAAAGAAAATACCACCTACCTGTGTGAGTGGGTAGAGTATAGAGATTCGGCATCGACAATCAAATGGATACAACAAAAAAGAGTGTGAGAGCTGCTGATCTGATTGTTTGTCAGCAGAACGTTCAGATGATCAGAGTTTAGAAGCGATCAATTATTCTGAACGTCCTTAAATCTCCAAGTGTAGTGTCCTTTAAATAAATCTGTCTTTTGATAAAGCCACTGCTTGTGAAATGTCAAATAGCGCACCCAGGTGAATCACTACCACCTTCCTGCACGTTGTAAACACTTCTATTACTTTGCTTTTTATTAGGGTCCGAGCACNCATTATATGCAGAAGATTTTATTTATTTTTTATTTTTTTAAAGACTATATACACAAACATGAGGTAGTAATGGTTATTGCACATAGTGGAATGTGTTTGTTGGTGGAAAAAAGAAAAAAGTGCAGCAGTAACAGAGGTCCCAGTGGAGTCTATAGTGCAGCGTTGTAAAGTCTGACTGTTGTTGGGATGAAGGAGCTGCGGAAACGTTCCTTCCTACACTTTGGGTGCAACACTCTGTTGCTGAATGCACTGCGTAAAGAGTTCACAGTCTGATGCAGAGGGTTTTGTTTCCTATGATGGCAGACAGTTTGGCCAGTGCCCTCCTCTCTCCCACCACTTCAATGGAGAGATGAAATGTATGTAGTGCATTATGAGTGGGTGTCTAAACTAATGTTGTTTTTCTCTGTTTCCTACCAGGCTGCACAGTTTTCTCTTTTAAAGGTAGAAGTCATGAATCATTTCTTACTGTTTTCCCTTAAATTGAGGAAGGAGCTCTTTTGAGACTGCTGTCTCGCAAACAGACTGTGCTGGACTTCGTCTCCCCAAACTGGAAAAAATACAGAAATTTAAATTCTTAACAGATGTAAACATGTAGTTTGTGAGCATATAAAATTATGAAAAATGATACTGTAAATAATGTAGCCCTATGTGTACTTTTTAGGCCTGTCTCTACAGGTCAGTGGAACAG
>NW_007578910.1:206179-245442 GCF_000690725.1 Stegastes partitus | reverse complement strand
AAAAAAGTCTGGTTTGTTTGTGGTTCTGATGTTTAACAGAACAATCCTGACGGACGGAGACACAGAAGAAAACATCTGGAAATCTAAACAGCTTTTATTTTACGCCTCAGAGTTTAAAACGAAACACAATGAGAACAGATTTTCACAATAAAAGACCTTTAAATTGAAATATAGAACATTTTAAAATCAAGGAAGGACGGTTTGATTAAATCAGCCGAGGTGATGAGAACAAAGAGCGACGAGGAGGAAGAGCAGCTTCCTTTCATCGCCTCCTTTATCTTTCATTCATAAACCTTCAGACGGAGGCGATGAATGGAGCCGATCGGACTGATAGCGATCAATGAATATTCAACGACTCTTAGAGACGCTGCAGAAAATAATCATTAAAAACTAAAACTCTGGCAACAAGAAGGAAAAATATGTTTATTCTGCGGTTTTATTGGTTTATTTTTATTGTAATTTGGTGAAAAATAACGTCAATAAACATAAAAATCTAACGTATTAATCTGGAACCAGCTTTAAAATATCAGGAAGTTCACAGATTATCACCTCAGAGTCACACAAACATGATGTAAATATATGAAATCTGTCAGAATAATTTATAAAAAAAACATCCCTTTTAGTACAGAAATGTTTATTTTATTGGGTTTTTGTATGAATGATGTTGGTAGTTATTGTCTGGGAAAATCTGCAAACTCACATATAAACCTCTCAAACAGCTAAAATCTGTGAAATAATTCTAATTTCACTGATTTAAATGCAGTTCTTAAAGAGCAAACATCAGTAAAATGTCCGTAAATCGTTAATTAATTATGTTTAATTGCAAAGTTAAAATAAGTTTTATTTTCTACCGAACTCCTTTAATGTGACTTAAACCGATTATCAAAAAGTTTATTTAACATTTGATGACTAACTGATTAATCATTGCAGCTCCAGTATTTATCCATCTGACTTTATTTATAAGCACTTTTCAAATTAATTAAATGTAGTTTAAGGGATTCGTTTGGGTTTTATTCAACAAGAAGCTGTTTAGATGCGTAAAAAAGAACAATTACGAGGCGGCCACAGACTAGTGCAGCTTCAAGTGTTTTATCAGATGTTTAAACTTAGAAACGCAACGATTAGTTGATTAAATGTCAAATAAGTTAATCATCAACTATCTGGAAACTGATTTGTTGGTTTGGGAGGTTTTTTTCAGCTTAAATGTGAATATTTTCTGTTTTTTTCCTCCTCTGTGGCAGTAAACTGAATATTTTTGGTCAGTGCAGCTAAAAAGCTTCACAACTTTGAACTCCAAGAAGTTTTCTGTTCTAAACAGCAGACCAACGGATGCTGACTGATGACTTCCAGCTGACGATTAGCGTTTCTAAACCTTATTTACTGACCAGCGTTCTGCCTCCTGGGCTCAGAGCAGCTCTTTGTTTCGGGCTAATTTCTCGGCGTCCTTGGAGCTTCTCACTTCCACGGACTCATCAGAGCGGCCGGATTAAAAAGCTGCCGACTCTCGGTCCTCTGTGGCCGTTTAACACCTCTGCTGCTCCGACACGCCGCCCATAAATACAGAACCAGCAGCCGGATCAGCAGAAAGCGTCCATACATCAGCGCCTCCCGGCAGAGTTCAGAGCAGAAAGCAGAGAAGATCAGGAGCACGACTTAAAACCAAAGTCTGCTGGATTCATCAGCAGCTCACGAGCTGCAGACGTTTATAAGAGCTGCTGCTGGTTTGTTGTTAATAATAAATGTCTTCAGTGCAGCATCTGTGAAGTAAAGGCCATGAACAGAACAAAGAGACCCGATTTAATCCTGAATATATGCAGATGACACGTTCACATGAAGCCCAGGATGACAAACGTCCAAAGTTATCCAGTTTGTTCTCACTGAGGAGCAAAGTCATTAAAAAACATTCACATTTAAGAAGCTGACACATGAATCGATGCTGAACCCGTCTGCTTTCTGTTTGTTTGTTTGTTTGTGTTTGTTTGTTTGTGTTGCCGTGACGGCGGCTCCTGGCCGGCTGGACTCGTGTTGGGTCCTCCGGGTCCTGGGACGGTTTCTAAGTTTGCAGCAGGTCTGAGCCGAGCTGGATGTTGGGTCCACCGGGACTCTGGTTCTGACGGGCTCCTGGCCTCGGCTCCCAGCCCCCCGATGGCTGCTGTATGTGGGCTAACCCAGTTCTGCTGCAGCCTCTCTCTGCCCCAGATCAATATGGAAATCAGTTTGTCAGACCACATGAAAAAATAATGAAGAAGCTTTTTTCCTCTGAGTCGTTCTGTGAGTCTGAACTTTGAGGAGTTTTATTAGAGTCCTCGGACCCTAAATATGTACATGAAAGGGATTCTGATGCAGTAGCAGGATTTTAAGACTTGGTGGTTTCTTCTGGTGGAACTGTTCAGCCCACATGAGTAGTTAAAATTCTCATAGATTAATCATAGCAACTGGACTTCCTTGAGTTCCCTGAAGACTGACCAAACCAAACCAGACCAAACTGGAAAGACCATCCCTCCAGAGGTGGAGGTCTGAGGCATCACCTCTCACCTGTTTACAGTCCTAAGATCTCTCCCCAGGAAGATGAACCCACATCCACACCGAGCCACAAAGACCCTAACGAACCCCATTGTGGCAGGGGGAGCACTAACGAGGGGGAGGAGCAACAAACCTCCAATTAAAACTCAGGTGTTAACGTCTCCTTCAGGACATCAGTATGTGGAACTCCCAACTAGTCAGTCAGATCTGATGAAGCCTCTTGGATGAAGGTGGAACGTCTTCAAGGAACTCAAGCAGGTCCAGTTGCTACGACTAATCTTCCAGAATAACCAGAACCTGGAGGACTGAGAACCTCCACAGACATATGACACTTTATCATCTGACCTGTTATGAGATGACTTGTTATGACATAATATGACCTTCTATCTGTTATATGACTTGTCAAAGCACGAGTCCTCTGACCTGCTGTCATATGTTCGGTTATAAAACGACTCGCACGACTCGTTAGAATTTGACTTTTTGCTCCACTCGGACAAAAACTGAAACCCAAACACACTTTGGAAGATATTTTTAATTTGCGCTCTATAATCCAGTTTACAGCGACGTCACAGCGAGTTATAAAAACAGACGTGACTGAAATCAGTCTGACGAATCAAACATTACATCCAGAATATGTCACAACGTATGCAAACGATATAGAAATAATCAGGTCCTATGTGCAGTGAACACCTTTAATCACTGATTTGATCAGCTTATAATCACGAGTCAGACGTATTCTTATCAGTGTTATATCATAATACTGGATATTTAACCCAACCCTGTGTTCTTAATAATTATACTATTTAAAATAAATGAAAAAATACATCTTAAAAAAACAAAACATCAAATCCTCCAGCAGGTGATTCAAATTATATTCCATCATTTCTGATGACAAATGGGATTTTTCTTGAATTTTAAAATTTTAAAATTATACAAGATCAGATTTTTTTTTCTTTAGACACAAAAACGTCTAATTTTATTTTATTTTATTTTATTTTATTTTATTTTTCAGGTGAATTCCAATTTGTGACGGATTTTAAAACCAAAACGGTTCCTGTGTTGTATTCAGACTTTAATCTGAGAAGCTTAGAGGCTTAATTAAGAACTTAATGAGTACATCTGTGCAAGTTTATTCTTTATAACGAAGCTATCATGAGGCAGGAAGTTAAAGTCTGAAGGCAGCAGCTCGATCTGCAGCTTCATACACGAGGAACACGACACAAACCTGACGGACAGATACGTTACGATCATATATAAAAACAGAGCATGACACCAATATTTACATACAGCAATACGTGTAGGTTGGTTTTAAATAACGAGCTTATATGGAGCAGTGAGTGAGAGCAGACAGTAGTAATGGAAGGTAGAAAAATAGATCTGCCATCACTCACCTGTGGACTAGAGAACACCTGAACACCTGAGATCAGCCCTCGCTTCTACCGAGTTTAACTAAAGGTTTTCAGATTCAGACCAAATGTGAAGAACGGGGATAAAAAGTTAATCAGGATTTTTACTGGAACGATTATTTATTCGCACTTTTTGTCAGTAAACATGTTAAAGTTGTTCACGATGTGAAGTTAAGTTGTTAAAACGCTACGTGGGGGTTATTTTTAACAGACGCTAGCTGCTTTCGGTGCTGGGATTTAGACTCTAACGGTGAAAACGGTTTCTAATAAAACTACTTTTAACCACAACTTTTTAAAGTGTCGCGTTAAAAACAGTCGATAACAACAAAAAAAATTAAAGAAAACGTTTTCAATTTCACGTGTTTGAGGGTTTTGGACTTTTTCTAAAGCGTTAATAATCCTCAGGTTAGATGGAAACACATTCGATCGGCCGTTTCTTTTGTTTTCTTCGCCAGTGTCAAACATGGCCGCCACCTGCTGGCGCTACAGAGTAACTACAACTTTCCACACTGAGAACAGTTCCCAAACGTTTCTCTCTAATTTACTCTCATAGTTTTACAAAGTTTTGTTTTTCTTCTGACGTGTTTAGTTTGTCTTCTTCTACTCCTTTTATTACAGCCTACAGCGCCACCTCCTGGCCACTCTGGAGAACTTAATTCACATTTCCTTTTGGAATTTTTTCAAAAAACACTTTAAAAAGTTTAAATTTGCTCGAGAACAACATGAAAAAGAAAAACAACTGTTGTGCTGATGAGACTCCGTTGACATTAAATCCCCTCTGAGGTAAAAACTGATGACGTTTTATTAACTCGTAGATTTTCTCTGTTTTGTCTGAAGCTAGTCGGAGACGTTTGTGTCGTGTCTTCAGCGTCCGGTGTAGATGAAATCTGAGGAAACACAAACAGAGTCAGACGTTTTGGATTTAAAGTTTTGTTTAACGTGACTGGATGTGATCAAGAATGAAAAACTGGAAAATACTCAACTGATGTTCAAATGTAGGAAACTTTGAGCAGCAATATTAAAAAGCAATCTATTGATGGTCAGAGCTGTTACCAGGTAAGTTCTTCTAACGAGGTAACTGACTAATGAACTGATTGGATGCATTGATTAGTTCTGCTGCTGCAGAGGAAACCAGCTGGACAGAGTTTCAGCCTCCACATGCGCCACAGTCTGAACATCAGCCGTGTGGTTCTGTTCTCTGTTCTCACCTCGGCAGTACTCGGGGTTGAAGTTCTCATAGATGGGGTACAGAGGGTTTTCCTGCTCGCTGCGATGCTTCCTGGCTCTCAGGACGTCGCGGACACACTGATGCAGGAACGAGTACTGGCACTGAAACACAGTTCACAGGTATTTAATGCTTCACATGAGGAGCTCTGGACCTCAGAACGATGATCTGTTCCAGTTCTACGGTCGTCCAGAATCTACTGATGTTTACACAGTTCAGTCCAACATTTACTTCTGGTTTAAACCTGATTTTACCCAAAATCAACTGTTTCAGCTCTAATTTAGTCCAATATTCACGACTTTTAATCCCATTTTAAGCCAATATCAGCAGTTTGAAGTCTACGTTAGTTCAATTTTACTCCTTTTAAACCGTTTCAGTGCAGCAGCAACAGATTTAGTTCTGCTTTAGTCCAACATTTACGACTTTTAAACCCATTTCAGGCCAGTATCAACATTTTTAGTTCTGGTTTATCCAGTATTAACACTTGTTCAGCTCTACTTTAGTGTTTCCTGGTGTTTTAGACCCTCTGCGGTCGGGTCGGGTCGGTACCTCGGTCTGGACCATGTGCTGGCGGTGCAGCCGGAGGTCGAACACGCAGCCGTACAGGTCGATGGTTCCTTTGGAGTCCAGCTGCTGCAGAACCCGGTCCAAAGCGATGAACGTTCCCGTGCGGCCGACTCCAGCGCTGACACACAAAAACACAGCAGAACCTCTCAGAACCCAAACCAACTGAACCAAGCTGCTAATCTTTCAGAACCGGTACCTACCTGCAGTGCACGACGGTGGCTCCGGTGCTCGGCGATCGGTCCACGTAGTCCCGGACCGTCCGGACAAACTGGATCAGGGACTGGGTGCTCTCCGGGACGCCGTGGTCGGGCCACACGGTGTAGTGGAAGTGACGCAACACCCGCGGGTAGCTGCAGCCGCTCTCCTGTCAGGGGTAACGGCCCGGTGTTAACGAGGGTTTTTAAGTCCACATAAAGTCTGACTGGATGGACGGTACCGAACAAAGAGTGACAAACCAACAGTAACACCCAAAACATTCATTAAGTCGTGATGTCATGGAGGTTTTTCTTCACCTTAGTTTAGTTTGAAAGTCAAAAACTCACAAAATGACCCCAAAGAGACCAAAAACATGAACAGTTCTGAGTCTCTTTTAGTCTGAAGGTTGTATTTTGTGTCTTGAAAAGAGCTAAATAAGTTTTATTGTTATTATTATGAGGAGGGATGAGAGTCATGTGGCCGATAGTCCGTCAACACCTCGACACAGATTTGTGGTTTTTGCAGTTTGTAGAGGCTGAAATCATGTGAACAGTAAGTGGAGCCTCCATGTTGGTCAGATCCATGGACACTAATGTTGGACATGATGACTCCGGGTACGTTAACTTCCTGTCGTCCTAACGATACCGTACAGCTGCCTGACATGTTCTACAATAGGAGATGAGCTGAGGTGCTACAGGTTTGATGCTGTCGGTGTAAAACTCAACATGTTCAGTGTTTTTTTATGTAAAGTTGACGTTAATAAAATCTCTGAACTCTACGAGGAGGAAGGAGGTGCTGTGAGGAGCAGAGACTCGTACCGACGTGATCTTGAACTCTCGGATGGTCCACTCGGGCAGGACGGACTCGGACAGCATCTGGATGACCAGGTCTCCGTAGTACAGAGGTTCTCTGTCCGCAGGCCAGTACTGGTCACACTTCACCTGCAAACAGCGTTCAGTCAGGTCAACACTCGATCAGGTCTGTTTGACCCGCTGGAGTCTGACGGGTGGAACCAGAACACGTCGAGTCTTAAAGTCTGATGGACGGTCGTCCGTTAAAGAAAAGACAAAACTCACAACAGTCCCTCAAATAAGTAGAAACTGGAAAAAGTAATAATAAATAAAAAATTGCTAAATTATAATTTAGTGAAATGAGACGTTGATTTGAACTGTGGTTGAAAAGAATAATTAAAAAAACAAAAACTGTCATTTTAGCTGTTTTATTCAGATGTCGTCTAATCAATAATCTGATTAGATTCTCCTCCATCCAACGTCTCTGTTCACGTATTAGACAGACGTTAAAGTTGATTAACACAAAATAATAGGCAGGACGTCTGTGTTCCATGTTTTGGTTCATTATATTTAAATAAAGAGGTAAAAGTTTAGTTTACATCATAAATGCTTTCATCATCTCCAGTAACCTTTAACTGACATTTTAACAAGTAAACAAATAAAAACATAATCAACACATTAACTGATAATTAAAACAGTGGCGGCCTCAGTGGGCATGCTTTAAGTTTTCAGGTGTTTTAACTGATTCATCTCGTTTTCAATCAACAGAAAACTAATCAGCGACCATCAGTCGAAGGAGTTTTGGGAGTTTGTCCTTAATGAGAGCGTGAAGCCCTCAGAGGCTGAATTTACATGATTAGGTTGTAACAACATCGATCTGATGATTTCTGACTGTGAGACGGAACAGCGACGGCAGAAGACATCGATTCTCTCTTAAAGCAAAGTTTAATACATAAAGCTGCATCATCAGGAGGTTCTGAACGTTACGGCTTCCTACCCGTCCCTTCTCCACGCACTGCGTCACCATGACGACGTTGTAGACGCCGTGCTCCCACACCATCCTCCAGAAGTCGTCTTTGGTTCCGGGCAGCGGGCCCTGGGTGGCGATGTACTCCCGCCGGTAGTTGTTCCCCTGATCAGGACAGAAGTGTTAGTTCATGTCAGCCAGCGTCTCTGTGTTCGGCGTGTGCGGCGTCGCGTTCGTACCGGGATGTAGCTGGCGTTGATGTAGTCGGAGCACGGGTCGTCCTCCAGGTAGGACAGCTTCACTCTGGTCGAGTCGTCTGCAAAAGAAAACATCCATGAACCCAAACAGACTCGTCGTTTGGTTCTGTTAACTTCCTGTCAACACACAAAGTCCGTCGTGTTGTTTATGCTTTTACGTCACAGTGCGCCGGAAATCTAGCAAATATCTGAGCAGTTAAAAACCCGCCAGGTGAAGGACTGATTCTGATGTGTGTTGACATGCTAACATGTTAGCTACCTGCTAGCTCATCTAACAGCCACAGAGAAGCTCTACCACCCAGTGCAGTCCCATGTTTACCCCCTTTTAGCTCCATCTTTGGTCTCCACCTCCTCCTAATCACAATCATGGCTGCTTTAGAAAACTGACATGCTAACATGTTAGCTACCTGCTAGCTCATCGAACAGCCACAGAGAAGCTCTACCACCCAGTGCAGTCCCATGTTTACCCCCTTTTAGCTCCATCTTTGGTCTCCACCTCCTCCTGGCTGCTTTAGAAAACTGACATGCTAACATGTTAGCAGCCACAGAGATCATTTATGTGAGTGAAGTCCAATAAAAATGGAAAAATTCTGTGATTTCAGGTCTGAACCCTCAAAACTTCTTCAGAGGTGAGACATGTTTGTTGAAAATATAGTAAATTCTAAAAAAAATTCAGCCAAAAATATTTGACAGAACTTGTTGATGTTGGAGCATCTTAACGAGTTTCCACCTACTGATATTTATTTTACTTTAGTTGTAATCAGGGATTCTTCTAAACAGAATAATCGATCAGTCAGTGCGTTTGTATTTTCTGCCAATCAGGCCGTCGTTCAAGCATCAGATCTCCTCATTCACCAACATGAAGCCAGATAAAACACAGAGTTATTGAAGGTGTTCCCGGTCAGCGAACTGAATCATCAGATCGTCTTTTCAAACTGATTCCTTCTAGTTTAAACACTAACTACTACCTCTGAGGCTCCTTTTACCTTCATGTGAACGTTCTCCAGCAGCCAGAAGCCTTTATTCGCCGTCTGACGGTTAAAAATGTGAATATTTGTTGTAAAATAATGAATCTGTCATTTTCTAAAGGCACATCATTTAGCAGGTTTTCTGAGGCGAGAATGTTTATTAAAATGTTGATTGTGACTCACGACGGCGGTGATTCATTTCACCGTTAGCTTGTGTGTGACGCTTAATTACGGCGTCGCCTCCGGTCACAAATCAGATTCCTCTGTTGGGCTACAGGCGACCGACGCTTAATGACTTCATTTACAGTCAGACAGAAGCAGAGCGGCTGTAAGCAGCTTCATCGCTCTGCAGCCGCCATGAAAACTTATTAAAACGAGAACTAATGAAGGAAATAAAACAGACTCATGTCACGTCATAAACATCATGAGTCATGAATGCTGTGGACGGATCAGAACCGAACCAGTGTGAGTCTGGATAGTTTGTCTGGTTGATCCAACGATGTTGTGTTGAAAACCTGATCGATGAAGACGTGTTTTTCTTTCTTTCTGAAGCCAGCAGGACAAATATGTCACGAACAAAACTGAAACAATCAGTTTATTGATTAAACTGGGAACTCTTTGAAGTCACCTTTCAAGTAAATATGCTAATTCATGCTAATTTATGCTAATTCATGCTAATTTATGCTAATTTATGCTAATCACCCTGTGCATCCAGATTCCTAACCGTCTTGTCTGACGGTAAATTTAAACTTTCTGGTTGTTTTTGCTCCTTTAACATTTTAATACGACTGCACAATGACACAAATCACAGGAATAGAAAAAAACAAAAACAAAAGTTGAAATTCTTTGATTATTTATTTTGCTCTTTACTTCTCTGCGACCCGACTCCGGATAAGTGGGAGAAGATGGATGGATATTTATTTGACAGAAACTTTTTTTTTTTTCTTAAATAGAATCAACACGTCTGACTTTTACTCCACGTGTCCTCAGGTGTTACCAACACTGGACAAATGTTTTTATATAGCAGGTATTGAACTATTTGGGTTTTAGTTCTCTGTCCATCCTCGTCTCTTCTCTGTGAACACTGCCTGCAGTTCAGCCCAATAGCGTCTGAATTATTATGCATGTTGGAGAATCAGTGGTGCCGAGAAAAGAAGAAGCTTTTAAAAAATCTGGTGCGTTTGGTTCATTTTTGACTGTTTTTTTTTCAACCCAGACATCTGGGTTTAGGGATTTAGATGAAATATCCCGATTTCAAGTTTAGATTTAGTTCAGTTTTAAATAGACGAGCACATTCAAGGATCGATTGATTATCATTTTACAGTTTTTGGTTATTTTGATGATTTTTTTTAGAAGAAAAACAAACTATCAGGACTTTTCAACCCGTTCTGGGTTCAGACGGTTCATTTAAATTGTGATCTGCTGCTATTCTGTGAGCAGGTTGAATATTTAAAGGAATAAAAATACAGAAAAGTCTAAAGATAAAAAGAAAGAAATGAGGAATAAATGAAGAGTAACTGTAGGAAGGAGGCGCTAACAGCAGAACAAACACCAGAACCTGTACGTTCACTTTTTCTCTGTTTTAGTTCCTGCTGCAGAACAAACCTTCGTCTTTAGTTATTAATATTTTTAGCAGCCCTCGGTGCATCGCCGTCTCCATGGAAACAGCAGTTAATTAAAGCTCCTAACGACGTCGTTATAATCATTTCTTTTTTTTATTCCCTCACACAGCGACTCGATCGCAGAGTTTTCCCAATAAATTATCATCCTGTTATCTTCTGACTTCTTCGTTGCAGCGAGCGTTAAAGCGACGAAACCTCCAGAAGTCCTGCAGCTTAATTATTATTAATTATTAATGATTAGACTCACAGGGCAGGATGTTGTTGTAGCGGTTCTTCCCTCGGTTCTCGGGCAGTCGGGCCACGTCCATCGTCTGGTTGCGTCCGACGTCCTTCAGGTCCTGCAGACGAGATCAGTTACAGCGATTAGTGGATCCGACTCCTTAAAAACTTTCTATGAAGCTGCTTTTAAATCCTGTAGGAAACAGCGGAGACGTCCGACCAACAGCTTCAAACTCAAAGTAAACTTTACTGTCACATAACGGGAGGAAACGAGAAAAAACCTTCAGAGTCGAGCAGCTGAAATGAAAAAGCTCCATTAAAGAATGAATCCTGGAAACCATTTATCCTAATATACGGAATAAAATAACGACAATAAACATTTAAATAAAATAATTATTTCTGCTGAAATGTGAATTATTTTAATTACAGATATAAAAAACTAATAAAATATAATTATAATTGTTGTCAAACATGACGGTAAACTCAGTTTTTTGTTTATTTGAAGACATCTGAATGTATTTATAGCTGATCAGTACGAATGTTCACTGAGTTTTTTTTCCATATTCTCATGTTTAAACTAAATGTGATGAATTTACCTCGAACTCCTCTGACAGCAGGTAGTTGGAGTCGGCCTGCAGCTTGGACAGGTGGGACTCGAAGTGACACGCTTTGATGGGACTGAGCAGACAGACGGAGAATATAAGTTCTCCTGCACGTTAACAAACTTCATAATTCAACATTTATATTAAAAATAAAAGCAGAAGTCTGACCTGGTGACACGACGGTTGCTGCAGGAGGAAACAGAAACAGATTAATGTTCACGCTGTAGGCTAGATATACATCAGTTTAACTGTAACAATAAACTACGTGTGTGAATTATTCATTTATTCATTTGTTCTTTTATTTAAGGTTTATTTAAACTCAAAGTAAACTAAAGAGTGGACGCCTCGCTTACAGTATAACTAATAAAAGTTGTTCAGTCGACCATTAAATAAGACAAAACTCAAAAAAGTCCCTCAAATAACTAGAAACTGGAAACAGTAATAATAAATAAAAATGTGCGAAATTATAATTTAAGACGTTGCTTTTGAATTGTGGTTGAAAAGAATAATGTAAAAAAATAAAAAATAAAAAACTTTCCTGGACCAATGAGAGGCCTTGGCTGATGAGCAGTGGGTCAGAAAACCTGTCAGAAGTATTTTTTATTTTTATTTTATTTTTTATATAAATATTTGTTGAACCATCATCCAAAATCAACGTCCTGATTTTAATTAAATTTTTATTTATTAATACTTTTGTCAGTAGTTTGTTTGTTTGTTTGTTTGTTTTTCCTTCGTTAACGGGACGAGATGAATAAATCTGAGGACGACTGAAGGAGCAGAAATAAGAAACCTGGTTCACAATGAAGTGAAATAATGAAAACATTTGTTAATTAAAAAACATTTAAATTAAAAAACAAACAAACAAACTAATGAATCAACTAAAAGAACAGCAGCTGGGAGTTAATTAAGATTAAATTAAAACCCTAAACGATGCAGACGAGTCTTTATTGTTGTTCTCAGATGGTTCTGCAGGTTCTTCCGGGTCGTGGATCCAAGCTGCAGAACAATCCAGTCATCTGAGCTCGTTTATGTTAAATAATGACGTAATAAAAACAGGACGAGCCTCATAAATAAACGACACTCAGGGTTAATTAGGCCTCTCAGAGAACGAGGAACACCTGGAGGTCAGCTGATGAACGTTACAACTATCTGTTGATGCAGTTTGTTTGTCGTTTTATCGACTGATTGCTGTTTTATTAATTAATTATAACATGAAGCTGACGATCCGTCCTGGTGTCCACCGTGGAGGAGCCTCTATATCTAATGTGACGCTACGTCAGCAGCTAAAAGCTTCAGGATGATTAGTGTCTCCTGAGCTGCCGGCTAACGAGCTGCAAACACAAACACGCCCGTCTGATTAACGGCCGCGGCGCTGAAACACGAGGCCTCGCTGGAGCTCGTAATTCACTCGGCCGCGTGTTGGAAACTAAACGTCTCCGGGTTTACGGGTCGCACTCACCTCCGGACGCCGACGTACATCCCCGACGCCGGGACCTCCTTCCACATGCTCATCCTCACCACCGGGTTCTCCTGCACGGCCCTGCACAGCCCAGAGAGTTCACTTCATAATGAACAAATTAGAACAGTTAACCCGGCGCTAATTAATGTGTTTACAAAATACAAGTAATTAGCTCCATAAATTAGCTTTACGCGACCGCGATTAAGCGACCGCGAGGAACCGACGTGACATTTTGTGGAGCTCATTTTGCTGATGTGGCGCCAAACGAAAGTGCAGACTCAAAGCTAGCTTTACAGATCAGAGCAGTCGAGTCCTTAAAGGTCGAGTCACGTTTTCTGCATGTCTGTGGAGGTTCTCAGTCCTCCAGGTCCTGGTTCTTCTGGTAGATTCATCAAGTGGACTTGAGTTCCTTGAAGACGTTCCACCTTCATCCAAGAGGCTTCATCAGCTCTGACTGACTAGTTGGGAGTTCCAGATACTGAGATCCTGAAGGAGACATTAACACCTGAGTTTTAATTGGGGGTTTGTTGCTCCTCCCCCTCGTTATGTGAGTCGTTAGTGCTCCCCCTGACACAGTGGGGTTCGTTAGGGTCTTTGTGGCTCGGTGTGGATGTGGGTTCATCTTCCTGGGGAGAGATCTGAGGACTGTAAACAGGTGAGAGGTGATGCCTCAGACCTCCACCTCTAGAGGGATGGTCTTTCCAGTTGGACGTAGATGGTTCCTTCAGGATATCTGGAACTCCCAACCAGTCAGTCAGACCTGATGAAGCCTCTTGGATGGAGGTGGAACGTCTTCAAGGAACTCAAGCTGCTACGACTAAACTATGAGAACAACTATCAGCATTTAACCGAGTTTCCAACAGTCCACATGAGCTGTAAGGACCAGTCCATGTACCAGACTCTCCATCATCCAGACCTTCTAGTCGTAACTGCAGGACTCTACAGCAGGTTAGCTAAACACATGACGAGTATAAATACGTTACTCACACTTTGCGTAGCCTCTGTCTGTAGACCAGCAGGGAGACGATGGCCACCATCATCCCGATGAGGAACATACCAGCGCTCAGACCCTCCACGACGCCACCTAGAGGCTCTGCAGCACAACAGCACACAGGTGGAAGTTAGCGAGGTACGGTATGGAGGGTCACGTTGTCTTTAAGGACGAATAGCAAGAAGCCACGATGTCGATTCATTTTAGAGAAACAATTAAATTTACAATTTAATTAAGTTTAGTTTTAAATTGTGAGGTTAGTATGTTTAAGGTTAGTGGAAGGTTAAGTAAGTTAGACTGAGGTGAAGATAAATTTAAGTTAAGATTCAAATTCAGTGAAGATTAAATTAAGATTTTTGTGAGATTAAAGTAAATC
The DNA here is from genome assembly GCF_000690725.1 of Stegastes partitus. NCBI lineage: Eukaryota > Metazoa > Chordata > Actinopteri > Pomacentridae > Stegastes > Stegastes partitus. The sequence goes on along the minus strand of NW_007578910.1, from coordinate 231,274 downwards.
TGGGTTAAGGGCAAATTGAGTTCAAAATTTAATTACGTTAAGTTTAGTTTTAAATTGAGATTCAGATTAGAGTGAAGTTTGAGTAAGTTAGGCTTCGATTAATGTTATATTAGTGTTCTCTAAAGCGATTGTAACTTGGTTTAAATAAAAGTTAGGTTGACGTTAGCGTAAGATAATGTTTGGTTCAAGTCGGGTTAACGGGTTTAAGTTGGGTTTAGGTTTGGGTGAGTTTAGTTAGTTGAGGTTTGGGAGAGTTCAGAGTAAATTTAAGTTGGAATAATGTCAGATTTAGGTTATGGGCCTTTAAGTGACTGAATTAGTTGATTAATCAGTTTGTCAGCTGACAGAAAAATAACCAACTACAGTGATAAACTATAAATAAATGGAGTCATTCTTTAACAAAAACTGAAAAATCTGACAAATATTTGCAGATTTCTGTGTTTTCAAAAAGATTATTTGTTGTTTTCTTTGTCAAATGACACTTTTAAACTATAAATCTGGGAGAGTTTGGAGTTGTTATACTTTCAACTGAACAGGAAAAGTTTTATAAAACATTCGGACTCTGGTCGGTTCTTACCGGCGTGGGTCCTGAGCGGCGAGGACAGGTAGGTGTCACTGAACAGAGGCTGAGAAAACTCTCTGTGGTTTTCGTCAAACAGTCTGGTGAAGGCTCGAACGCTCAGCCTGCACAACAACACAACAACACACACATACACAACAGCACACACACCTGGTGGTCAGATCCTCGTCACTACACCTGAGCGATGCTGCAGCAGCGTCGGGTTTCTTACCTGTAGGACGTTTTGGCTTTCAGCGGCCCGTCACAGAAGCCGCCGTAGCTGTCGCTCAGGTAGAGGTCATCGTCATGGTAATGGTCGCAGGCCCCGCCCAGCCGGTCTGATCCCGCCCCCAGGTTCACCTCCACCACCTGGTCAGGTGTTGATTGGACACAAGTACGCACACATTTTTATTTGTTTGAGTGGAAAAATGTTATTTATTGTTGTTGTTGTTCTACCCAGTACTAACTGGTGCATCTATGTGGGGACCAGCATGAGTTTAAACCTACTGGGACGCTTCAGGACAACGAGGACCTGGTGGAGCCGGTCTAGTGTTCAGTTCAGGGTGTGTTGTGTAAAGTTGTGTAAAGTTGTGTAAAGTTGTGTGAATGTGTTCTGACGGTCGTGTGTGTCGGACTTGTCTGTCTGGCTGACGACACCCAGACCGTCACCGTGGACTTCCTGAACGCCTCCAGGTGGTCCAAGTTCTACATTCCTGAATTTCTATTTTGTCTTATTAAGTGTATTTTAATAATTTTTATTATTAGAAATTAAATGTGTGAAACTTTCATGACATTTTCATTAGATTTGTTTTCCCGACACACCAGGCTGTTGTTTTGTTTTGTTCATGTACACATTTAATTATGAGGGATTGTTATGCTTTAACAAAACTACATGTAAAACACTAATAAAGATCAAACAACCATTTAATTACTCAGTTAAATACCATTTAAATGATTCTTTTTCTCAGTTGAGGACTGATCTGCAGATTTGTAGATATCAAAAACTTTCTTTTTTTGGTAGTGTTTCTGTTGCTACCTGTCCAGCGGAGGTCTCGGCGTCCTGCGGGCATCGGCTGGTGAAGTAGTCGGTCTGGTAGGCTCTGACGGACGAGTTGCTGATGTAGTCGCGGTAGGAGGGCAGAGGGTGGCGCTGCTCCGGCTGCAGCATCTCATTGGCTGTCAGAGGACAAACGACAGAGGCGTGTCTCATTAGCGCCGGAGCTTCGAAGTTTGAGGTTTGTCTGGATCGTCGTCCAGGTTAAAAACACTGCGATAGATTCAGGTTCAGAAACGTGAGTTTGTTCTGAGTTTGTACCGTCGGACTCGGCCACGATCACGGCGAAGTACCGCACGGCTCCGTTGGCGTCGCTGAACCAGGAGCAGTTGAAGCGGAACAAGATGGAGGACGACGTGACCTTCGATGACCTCTCGCTGACACGGACGCTGGAAGGCGGGACGGGAGGACCTGGAAGCAACACGATTGGTTAAACAGCCTGTCAATCAAAACACATGCAAATAAAGTTTTTAAAGTTTTAAAAAATTTTAAAGTTATTTTTTAAAATCACTAACTTAAGACAGTAAATCTCAGTTTATGTATAATTTAAATTATAATAAATAGGCATTTGTCTTTAAGTCCTAATTTGCCATCTCATAGTTATATTATTTTAAATTATGACATTATGACAAAAGTAAACACAATTACTTACCAACTTGTAGTTTACAAAATGCTTTAAACACTTTCTCATAATTAATTCATTATTTTAAAATTGTGACATTACAAGAAAGTCTTAACAAAACTCATGACATCCAAAAACTTTGCCACAGTATCCTATAATTTGGTCTTTATTTTTAATTGGTACGTCTGATTTTGATTTTCTAATTAAAGTATACATAATTTTATGATATAAAAAAAAAAAGTTAGAATTTTTTCTTACTTTCACAAAAAAAACTTTAAACATTACAACAGACTGTTTTGCTCTGAGCAGGTAAAAGTGAACATTATGACTTGAGTGTAAATATTATTAAACTTTTCTTTTCCTCTGCATGAATAAGTTTCCGTATCCGTCCAGACATCAGAGACTCTTCGTCTCTTTTCATCATTTCTTTTCTCTTTCAGCTGAACTGTCACCTATTAAAGAAAAAGAAGCTTTCTCGGGGATTTTCCTGTGTCATCGCGGTTTGTTTTTTTTTTCTTTGTCTTTTCCACTTTCCAGTCTACTTGTGTCAGGATGATTTATAACGCAACGCGAGCCGGCAGAGGGTGGAAGACACGGACGTGAACAAAGAAAGGAAAGTTTTCAGACTTTTGGGTCACGGTGACTTCCTCCAAAAGGACGAAGATAAAAAAAATAATAATAAAGTGACACGTCAAAGATGAGGAGACAGAGTGTGTTATTTACAGTCTCCGTTTGCCGTCGTGAACACGCACTAAAAAAGTTCCTGTGTCATTTGTTTTTTCATCGTAGCTGCGCCGGCTGTGGCCCAGTTACAGGGAAACTTCTAACTGAGTGGAGCTTTAGAGGGAAACATAATATAAGAGGTGATTATTTCCAGTGAATTCATTTTCAGACCGTGTGATCGTCTCGGTAAACAACCGACATGAGGACAAATAGATTTCTGTTGGAGGCAAAACATCATCAAACTTGTGACCAGTTCAGCAGCACAGTGGGAGGACGTCACACTCAGAGAGGTGAGCCGTCATTTCACTGCCCTCTGAAGGGAACACTCAGCTTTTAATGGGATTTGTTATCAGTCAAATAAATATAGAATAACTGAAGTGTTCCTTTAAAATGAAGTTGGGTAAATGAGAAGTTAGAAACGAGTGCTGCTGCTGCTGAGGACAGATTTATGAATCAAACTAATCCTGCTGCTCTCTGCTCCTCTGGGCGTCCCTGGTGAGGAGTCCTATTTAAACAGAACTTTATTTAAACAGCTGACTGCACGGCTTCACCTGAGCGGGGAGAGTGTGTCTGTGTGTCTGTCTGTGTGTCTATGTGGGGACTGATGGGAGTTTAGGACTTTGGGGGACGTTTGGGAAAAGAGCTGGTTCAGTGTTTAACTCTTTGGAATACTTGGACGTTAGAAATGTCCACCTAGACTGTTATTGGTGGATGTGAGAGGACTTTTTTCGGCTGCAAATCAAAGTCAAAGCAGCTACTATATACGGTTCCTCGCCCTCAAGGGTAAAAAAACTAAATAAAATTAAATATTATGTGGAAAAACTATTGTAAAAAATACACCAAATATCCCTCTGTGTCACTCGTGATTGGTCAGAAGCCATAGAGGCTGTGTTGTGATGTAGCCTGACCTCCGTTGATTGGTTGGATGAAGTCATGTGATTCTGCCCCCTGCCATTTTTACAGGAAGTTACCATATATGGATTCTTGCCCGATTAAGGGTTAAGACTTAAACTAGCGTGTGCATCTATGTGGGGACTAACATGGGTTTAAACTTACTGGGACGCTTCAGGACAACGAGGACCTGTTGGAGCCGGTCTAGTGTGTAGTTCAGGGTGTGTTGTGTAAAGCTGTGTAAAGTTGTGTAAAGTTGTGTGAATGTGTTCTTACGGTCAATCATGGTGACGGTCGTGTGCGTCGCCGGCGGGCTCGTCTGTCCGGCCGACGACACCCTGACCGTCACTGAGTATTTCCTGTACGCCTCCAGGCGGTCCAGCGTTACCGCGGTGACGCCGCCCGCGAGCCTCAGCGCCGAGGTCAGCTCCCCGTCGTCGTGGCGACGGCACTCGACCTCGTAGGAGTCGAAGTCGGCGTGAGGAGGCGACCAGGAGCAGGAGAGGGAGGACGAGGAGAGAGGGAAGCAGTGGATCGCCCTGAGGGGGGACGGACCTGGAGGAGGAGCGAGGAGGATTAGTTTGTGATTGGACGGGTTGTTGTTGTTGTTGTTGTTGTTGTGTAGTCAGTTTGTTTGTCTTCCTTGTTGTTTTCTTTTTGTTGTTGTTGGGTTGTTGGTTGGTTTTCTGCTTTTGAGTAAACACATGCTTGTCTTCGTTGAGTCAGTTTGTGTTTTCTTTGTTATTTTTGAGTCTGTTTATATTTTCTTCATTTTCAAGTCAATTGTTCTTTTTTTAAAATCAGTTTGTGTTTTTCTTGGTTGTCGAGTCCATTTGTGTTTTCTCTCATAAACTCGGGTTCTGTTCTTCTCTGACCTTCAGGAGGAGAACAAACTCTGGGTGTCTATTCAGAACCTGATCCGTCTGCTGCTGATAAACACAACGTCTCCGTTTATTTGCGCTGATCAGACGATAAAACGCCTCTTCAGGAGATGATGAATGCGCCGGAGAAACGACAGAAAGACGACGGTGAAGGACGACGCATTCGTCATGTTGTGGTTCGCGGCAGATAGAAACCTGATATCAGGAAAAATCTGCTCTTAAATACAAAAAAACCTCTAAAGGTGTTTATATTACAGCAGAAACAGAGAAGCTTTCACTCAGCGTTCTGCCAGTTAACACAGATAATGATTCTTATTTTAAATTAGATTTTTAACTCAAAAACTGAGATTAATGCGTCACAACTACAAATAGCTTCTTGTGTAAGTTTGAGTTCAGATTTAAAAGTCTAAATTTGAGTTGTAAATGGTTAATATCCTGCATGGCCAGGATCAGAAGAAAGACGTCAGTATCCTAACGTAGTAAATCCTTCGTGGCCTCTTTGGGCGACTTCGAGTCGGAGGAGGAAGGAGGCTGCAGATAGAAACTGGGTCGTTTTTTTTAAAATATGTGTGACCTGGATTTATTTATTTATTCGGTTCAGTTTTGATCCCTGCAGCCAGAAAGTGATTAAAAATGGATTCAGATGGACGGAGAGTTTTACATTTAAGGCCTTTGTTCTGCTGCCATCTAGTGGTAGAAATACAGAACTACAGCTGATATATGAGGGCTTTAGGCCTCGTATTTAACTATCCGCCTTACCTGCTGCCATACAGCCGTTTTAATTAGTTCAATTTAAGTTTTTATTATGTTTTAAATGTCCTGTTGTTCTTGTTTTTCAGGTTTTATTCAGCAAAAGGTTCTTGTGCTGCACTTTAATGACAATAAAGCTTCTAATTCTAATAAATATGTTTTTCAAAGACAACATGCTGCTCAAAGGAGGTTGTCTAGATCTTTCATGTGAGGCTTCCTGAGATGACGAACTGATGCTGTGTGAATAAAACTGGGTTGAACTAAACAAATAATAACTTCATAAGTAAAGTATGTTTATAGAGCAATAATCAGCTGGATTATCTGGAAAGGATTTCCTTGTTTGTAAAGACACTTTTAATTTTCTCCTAATTAAGAAATAAAAGTGGCTTTTGACTGTAAATGTGGTGGATAATCCGTCTCTGGTTTAGAGAGAAGACGCAGGAGACAAACCAGCAAATATTAAAGTTTGAGAAGCTGATATCAGTACTTTTTTTTTTTTTTTTTTAAATGTAAATTATACATTTTCTGTCCAACCACAAATCCACTGTCAGTCTGATTAGTTTAGCTGTAGAAGGTTGTCTCACTGATATAAACATATTAGCATTTGACAACAAGGAAGTGCATCCGCTTAGTATGAAGGTCGACTGATGAGTTTTTTTGGTTAAAAAGGAGAAATAAATTCAGCAACATTAAATTTCACTTCTATTTTGTATATTACTGAAATGTTTATGAGGCAATATTCTAACTTAATCTTTTCTATCTGGTGTATTTTTTTATCCAGTGACTTTTCAGCTCCACCTACTTGTCCTGACGCTCCTCTGGATTGGCTGGCTCCTGACTGTTACCCCGCCCCTGTCCCCGCCCCCGCTGATGGTCGTCACGGTGAAGTTGTACTGTCGCCCCGGGAACATGCTGCCGACGACGCAGCTGGTCAGGTGAGTCTTGGTGACCGACAGCTGATCCGGCGGCGTCCACTGCAGGCTGAAGTTGTCGTAGTCTCCGGAGGCGGGACCCGACCACGACAGCTCTATCGTGTCATTGGTTGGGCCCTGTTTGACGGACAGGTGGGTGGGCGGCTCTGGAGCTGGAAGAAATAAAAACAGGAAACACATTAGTGGAAAAACAACAAGAAAACCTTTTCTGTTGATGTGTTTTTATCGACTTACTGGTGCGTCCGAATGCTGAGACGTTATTGGTCAGCTCCCCGCTGTGCGTGATGACCTCAGCGCGGTACAGCCTACCAGGGATCAGCCCGGGGAACATGTGACTCCTGTGCTCCGCCCCCAGAGTCTGAGCTCCCAGAGTGGCTCCAGAAACATCGTACAACACGACCTGAAATCACACGAAACAACACAACGAACATTTAACACCAGTGTGAACTTCGATTACGCGAGTAGGAAAATCCCATTCAAAACTCCATTGACTTGTTTGTTTAAGATTCAATCCCACAGTCTCAACAACACAGTCATCTGTTTTTACACTAAAACTGGGAAATATCACAGCAACAAAGCAGTTCTGCTCTTTTGGGATGCACTGATTTTACACGTTTTGTGATGTGATATATATAAAATATAATAATAAAGATGCAAAAGACCTCTAAGAACAACATTTTTTACTGTGATGTTGCTCACACATTTATGTTCTAAGGTTTAATTTGGATGTTTCACAGATATATTTCTTTACATCGCAGTCAAACTGACATCACTTTTTAAAATGTAGTTTCCGTTGGATGAATCTAGCATCATGTCCGTCTGTCTGAGCGTTTACCTGGTAGCTGCTCCAGCTTCCTTCTCCCTGCTGCCAGTTGACCGTCAGTCTGTCCGTCCGTCCTGAACTGTGGACCTGGAGAGACGAAACCGGAGACGGAACTGCAGAACCAACGAGAGGAGGAAGAGAACAATAATAATTAGAAGTTTTGAGATATGAAACCTTTCAAAAACAAAGTCGCAAAGTGCTCCAAAGTGAAACAAATGTCAGATTGCACAAATGCTGAAAACTGATTCAGATGAATGTATTTATAAATGTAATACTGGAAACGTAGATCAAAAATCATATTTTTTCTGAACTACATGCAGCTACATGTCGCAATAATGCAAAACAAAATATACGGAATATTTTCAATATGAAATACCTGGTCACAAAATGAAACACTGAAATTTCATTCCCAACAAAAGAAGCCAGAAAACCTAAAAATATCAAATGAAGGAGAAGCAATGACGATCATATCTCCACTACGAATAACCTTGTGGTAAAAAGTTTACTGACCCGTTCTAGCCAGTACAGACGAGTCGCTGCTCATGTCTCGGCTCCAGCTCACCACCTGCAGCCGGTACAAACTTCCCGCTTGCAGCCCGGAGAAAACGCAGCCCTCTGCAGCCGAGCCGACCTTCTGCAGGTCCACCAGCTCACCTGCAGCCTGCAAACCACACAGTGACACGAGCATGAAGCTCAGTTTACCTGAAACATCATCAGTACATGTCTGGACGTGGCTTAGTTCTATTTTCAAAATACAAACATGACATCTTTTAATAGAGCACAACATCCGCTTCTATGCAGACGATACCCTACTGTATTTTAGCTGCAACCCCCAAAAATCTGGCCTGTTTTGTTTTGTTGGTTTGTTAGTGTATCTATCGCCAGATGTAAAATCCTAGTAAACACCATCATAGCCTGTGATAATGCTAATTAATCAACATACATGCAAGATATCTTTTCATAGACACCAGTTTACACCTTTATGTAGGTGATAACCAGCACCCCAAATCTTAACGAGACAGTTTCTTGTTTAAACTGCCTTGAGAACAATAAAAAAAAAACAAACAATAAAATAGATGCATGATATTTTTTTACAATTTAACTCTCAGAAACTTAAATTCTTTAGTTAGTCCCACCTGGTGATGCTCCTTCGCGCCTCCTGCTGCTCCCTGCCTGTGACTGGCCGTCCCCTCAGTGATGCTGTAGAGCGACAAGTCGTAGATGTCGACGTGACCGTCCGAGCGGCTCCACGAGAATGACAGCGAGGAGGTGTTGGTCGCTGTCACCGTCAGATTACCGACTGCGGCCGGACCTGAAGGATGAGATTCAGCTCAGGTCAGAATGTTTGTTTACGTCTCAAAGACTGTAAATAACATAAAGCTGCACTTTTGTTCATGAGTTCACACATTTCTGATTATGCCTGTAATCTGAAGAGAGAAGCAACTGTGAAGATGGAGTAGCTACAGCAACTGTACGGATCAATCTGTATTTTATACACATGTAAGAGGTGAACATAGTCTTTGTTTTTATCTTTATTGTACTTTTGTATTTCTTGTCTTGTCTCTTACTGTGCGTCATTGGTATCTAGCTGCTGTAACGTGAAATTATCTTATCAACATAAAGGGACTACATCTCTAATGAAGCTATACTGTCTTGTGATCCATCATGATAATCGATTAGCTTGTTAACATTTACACAGTTTTGCAGTTTTTTCCTTTTGCTTTGGCTGCTGCAGCTGTGTTACTTTCAGTCTTTATTATGTTTAAAATCTTCGTATTTTTCGTCCTCTCCAAGTCTGACCACTCAGATGTTCCTGAAAAAGGTTCTACTGGGTTGGTTCTTGCAGTCAGAACATGCTCAATGGTTCAACATCCCAGTAAAGGTGCTGTAGCGACTCACGGGTTTGTCCTTCTGCTGTGGCGTCCTTCGATGGGACGCCGCCGCTCAGCGTCACCAGCTTCACTCGGTACCATTTCCCTGAGGTCAGACCCTCGAGCCGCTCGCTTCGACTCGTCACCGCGACCGATCGGTTGATCAGAATGCCGCTGTCTTCGTCCAGCAGCTGCAGGCTGTAGCCGTCGAACACACCGACCGGCCGCTCCCAGCTGACCGTGAGGCTGTGGGTGGTGTGGTCGTTGTCGGCCTGCAGGGCGGTGACTCGGGCCGGAGCTGGGAGACGAAAAACACGACAGCCAAGTTAACGCTGTGGTAAAATCACCGCAGCTGGATGAATCACATCAGCTGTCTGGCACCTCACCTGTCCTGCCGGTCGCTGTGTTGCTATTGGTGAGCATCCCGCTCAGTGATTGGACGGTGATGGAGTAGGCGTGCCCTGGGATCAGATCCAGGAAGTCCAGGGAGGAGACATGTTTGGGGACAGGACGAGTCTCAATGGCCGCTCCGTCCTGAAGACAAGAAGCAACGGAAGAATTATTAATAATTCATCCACTGGTCTTTTCTCTCAATAATGTTTTGACTGCAAAAACTGAAACGTGGGCACGTTATCCATCATGTCAGTTTATATGTGTACATATCCACGTGTAAATCCATCATACCTCGTACATTGTCTTTATGAGACCTTTTTGTCTTATCGTACTTTTGGTAATTCTTGTCCTGCTTCTTTCATGACTCATCTGTATTCATGTACTAATAATTCGTCCATCATCCATTTCACTCTAAAGTAAAATGTTCTGTGTTCGTCCCTGGATGATGAAGCTGTATCTGTAACTAAAAAGGTGCCATGTAACAGAAATACTCAAGTAAAGTACAGTAACTTGAGTAAAAGCGGCAGTTGGACTCACTGGTGTTGACAGGGACACGATGTACATGTCCAGGTCTCCGTCTCCAGGCGTCCAGGAGACCACCAGTCCTCCAACAGAATCCATGTGGCCGGGCTGAGGAACCAGGCGGAGGTTCCCCACAGCACTGGGAACTACGGGGCGGAAAGAAAGATGGAACTCATCAGACCTGGACTCTGAGGCATTTAAATGATCCGGATACTCGACCGTCCTACCTGTTCGTCCCTCGATAAACTGGGCCCTCTGGTTCGTCCCGCTGAACGTCGACACCACGATCTTGTAAAGCCGGCCGGGCGTCAGAGAGGTCAGCCGGTGGTGGCGGACATCGCTGCTCAGCGTGACCGGAGGGAAAACACGAGTGTCGTTGAAGAGCAGGGTGACCTGGAGGTTCAAGAAGGGATGTGGTGAATATTTTCCTGTCAGTAATTGTCAATTGCTGCCTTTTTTGATGCAATCTGACTAACTTTCTGTTCAGGTTATGATCAGCCCAGGTCTACTTTCAATATACATGCAGGACATCTTTAATACAGCACAACATCTGCAGATGATACCCAACTCTTCATATGAAAACTTCCTTCAGAACATCCAAAAATAGATGCATGTTAATTTTTCAAAATTAAAGTCATGAAACTGTATAGGAAATAAATCAGTGGGACTGCTCTGTAAAGTGTCCATGAATCGATTCAATCTCACCTCATAGTGGTCCACGTCTCCGGGGGCGGGGTTCCAGGTGACATTCAGGTCAGTTGTTCCCGCGTTGCCTAGCGACAGACTGCCCACGGCGGCTGGAACTGCAGTAAAATGAAACTCAAGATTGTCACCAGAAACACAGACAACAAAACACAACACACTTTATATCTACTTTCTGTGTTTTGGACTCACAGGTTCGTCCGTCAGTGGAGACGCTGCTGACGTAGTCGCCACTCCAGGTTTCCACGGTGACAGTGTAAAGCCTCCCTGGCGTCAGGGACGAGAAGACGCACTCGTTGTGTCCGGCGGAGACGCTCTTGTTCTGCAGAACGCTGTGGTTGTAGCGGATCAGAACCACATAGCGGTCCAGATCTCCAGCTGCGTGACGCCAGTAAACCTGAAAACACAACACCAGAGAATTCACACAGAGATACACTTTAGAAATGGTCTTAAAAACTAATTCTAGTACCTTATACTACGATATATGTCATAACAGTATTTACTTATTTTGTATTTTGCTTTATTTTTACATTAAAGCACTTTGAGCTGAGGGTGTTGCATGAAAGGTGCCATCGAAAGTTATTCAAACTATTCTATTATTAACTGACACAATGACTTTCTTACGGATCCAACATTACTCGTGTTATTGTGCTTGACAAATTCTTTCTTTCATACATGCAAAGTAGAACTTCTTGTGTTGGTTGTGGTGAGTTCAGGTCCCTCTAGTCCCTCTAGAACTCCTGAGGGTTCAGTATTCATCCCAGTTCTATTTTCAGTGTAGGACAGAATTTAATAAAGCACAACATCCGCCTTTATGCAGACGATACCCGACTCTACCCCAGAAATCTCAAAGACACTCTCTTGTTTAAATTGCCTTTGAGAACATCGAAAAATAGATGCATGAGAATATTTCACAATTAAACTCAAAAGCTTTTCAGGAAACAGCTGGAACATGACAACACATACATGCTCATACATGACTGAACAGATGAAACAAAGATAATATTACGTAGAATAAGCCAGACATTGGCAGAGGCAGTAATGACTTCAAGATGTGAGGGTAAGAACATCTCGTTTGCCCCACAGACTCTATGGAAACAACAAGATAGACATGCAATTTGGTATTCAGTCTGTTTTGGACTGCATTGACCTGAAGGGATCTGACATGTTCTAAGAGAGTTAACCAGGTTTTAGAAAATGCTATGTCAAAGCTAGGAAGTCGGCATAAGGGCAACATCAGCTCTGATAGTCATTTCAGCTCAGTTGTGAAGTCATGTTCGTCTCCACTCAGGAGAATCTTGAAGGTCTCACTTTTCTCTGCCTGTCCTAAAGTCAGCTAGTGTTAATGTTGTTATACTGACACACCTTGAGGAAGTCGTCTCTTGCAGAGTGAACAGCTGTTGGATTTTGCACAGTGGCAGGTTCTGGAAGACAGAAACACCAGGAACATGTGGAACAAAATACATGTTAGGAAACCTGTAACATACAGACCAATCTTTATCATCTGTGTTTTATTTTGGGAAAAGTGTACAAATAAACACAAAAAAATAAACGGCTAGAAACACAAATGAAATTAAACCAGAGCTCCGACTAACAGAGTCTGAAAGTGTAAACAAGACTTTCAGCATATCCTTACGTGTCCGAGCCTGGACAACGGTGGCGTTCTCCAGTTTGCCGCTCCTCGTCACTATGACGACCGAGTACAGTCGCCCGGCAACCAGCGAGCTGAAGGAGCACTCGGGCGGCGAGGATCGGGACACGGGCAACGTGTGGACGACTCGCCTCCCGTCCTGAAGTCGGACCAGGTAGCTGTCGACGACGCCCGACACGGGATGCCACGACACCTGCAGGGCGTCGGACCGGCCGCCGTTAGCAACAGTCACCTCAGAGACCGACGCTGGCGCTGGAAGTCAGAGATGATTGTTGTTGTTATAATGCAGGACTTTTGTGGTATTCAAGATGCTTTATTTGAGTCGTAAGACAAAATTAAAAATATAACATAAAAAGAAATCGAGGTTTTCTGATTTGATCTCAAAAATCATGATCGAGGCATTTTTCAACTAATCTGTATTGAATCCAAGCCCGATTCTTTGTTTACGTCCGCTGTCACAAAGGGAGAACACAGTGTGTGGCAGGACATTAGGGATGCAAACTTTGAATAATTGCTTTAATTAATAGTCAGCACTATTCTCAATCAATGATCAATAACAAGAGTTGTCATAGATGATTCTGGTTTGTCTTAACACTAGTTCTAGTTGCAGGTTGTCACACGAATCTTTGCCACAATGCTCTCTGCTGCCACCATGAGCTGTAGTGTGAGTGACGCCTCCTCTGGTCTCTACAGGATTAAACAGTGAGAGGCTCCACCTGGTGGAACAACCAGGTACTACAGCTATCTACAATACATTTTCTGACATGCGTATAGTGAATACAGATTTCTTTTACACATCTCAGCAGTTGTTTGCACATTTTTCAATTCAATTCCGTTTAATTTATGTCGTGCAAATTCACAACATGTGTCATCTCAAGGCAGCTCACATGGAAAGATAAGGAAGAAAACATTCCCCTATACCAGAGTAACACCTCAGACAGAGCGAGGCTCAGGTACAGCAGCCATCTGGGTGGAATGTGTTTCATATACCTTTATTTAAGATAAACGTGCCTTTAAACAAACAAACAAACAATAAAAGCTGAACACCAGATCAACGTCATCTTGATAACGTGAGCAAACTCGGTGAACCCAAACACTAACCTTCAGCCACATCAACGATATTGACTGTAGAACAGTTAAAGGTTATCTGTGGGGCTGGAGGCGGGGTTTGTTTTTGTTTTTCTCCAGGCTAAATGCTGATTGGTTGAGGGCAGAATAACAAACACACACACACAAAACACACACACACAGTGTCCTGAAAATAACTAGGACATTCTTTAGGAATACAATAGGTCCCTGACCAGGAAGTGAGTGTGTGACTGTTTGTGTAGGTGTCTTTGTGGGGACTATTGTGAGCTCTGGATCTTGTGAAGACATTTGTGGGAACTGAGGACATTTTTTTTCTGGTCTTCTCTTCGGCGCAGAGCTTCAAAGATGTGTTTGAGGGATCGGATTTAATTAAATGGGATAGGGAGAATGCAGAGTGAAGGAAGCCCTGACAAAGACAGACGTACTGACGTATGTGTCTTTGTGGAGACTATTGTGATCTTTTGACCTCGTCAGGACGTTTGTGGAAAGCGAGGACATTTTTTTTGTCTTCACTCTGGAGCAGAGCTTCAAAGGTCTGTTTGAGGGCTCAGTCTTGATAACAGGGTTCAGGTTAGACTGAGGTTTCCATCGGGGGTCTGGGGCCGGAGAATGCCACTAATAGTCCTCACAAAGATAGACGAACCGGCGTGTGTGTTTGCGCAGGAAGCCTTTGAGCACTGGGAGCGCTGGGAGCACTGGGAGTGTCTTTGTGTGTCTGTGGAACATTCCAACCTTCTTTTCGGTATTTCAGCTATTGTTCTGGAAAACCTCTGATGTTATCGCATAACACACAGTTTGACTGGCTATCCTTGTGAGGACCTGAGCACCGACCTCTGCCCGTCACTGCTAATGGAGCTCCAGCTCCAGTAACCAGGTGATTGTGTTGAATTCATTTGCCACAAAAGAAAGAAAACACACAGTTAACTAAGTTCAAGCTGACTTTGACTGATAGTATTTTTTTCTCCAGATATTCTGTCGACATTGTGAATTACTTTGGTCATAATAACCGTTAGATATTACGACAGCCCTGTTCTGAACCTTCAAACTGCTTTTTGAAACTCTGTCTGGTGTAAACATGTGTTTTACGTTGCAGAAATGTTTTCAAATGTGTCCAAATTAACACAATGCAAGATACACGGAACACATGAAAAAGTGTTTAAGGAACCTTTGGCTCCAGTTACAGCTCCTGGACATTAGAAGAACACGTATCATGATGTTTATGATGACCGAAGTATAAATAAGTATTAGTGCAGTGGAGCAACATGACTTCTCATATTGTTTTCCCTTTGATTTTGCTGTTTTGACGTTTTTACTCATTTACATATATGACATGAAGTCCATGTGTTTTCAGTTTGTAAATACGGCAGAATATCAGGTGAAGGTGTTCAGTTATGATCAGCTGTTTTTGTACAAGTAAAATCCTTCTGATTTACAAATTGAAAAATACTTAATAATAAACTGGTGATTTGATTTGTCTTGATTACAGATGAAGCTCTCTTTGTCAGAAACTGTTCATATTCCTGTTCTGTCTGTTGGTCGTTTGGTCAACGGGGTCACTCAGGTTTTCCTGTTCACAGCAGCTGAATGTGTTTGAGGGGAAACAAGTTCTGCTTCTGAACATTGACCCAACACAATAAGGGTCCGACCAGCCAACAGTTTAAAGCCTTACATAAGCTGTCGAGTGTCTTTGTGTGTGAACTCTTCACAGTTTTTCTGTTTTCCTGAGCAGAAAGCAGCTCAAGTTTGTTTTAATGTTAATACGTTTATTCTAACAATGCACAGAAAGACGCAGTTAATGCATCTGGTAAAATACAGACTTTCAAAATGGACTTCAGGTTCAGTAAAATGTGCAGTGGTCGCCTAATGAAGTGAAGGAAATGATTTAATTGTAGTTTTGTGTCTGCTGTGTGATGACTGGTGTCACCTGTGTGAGCCTTCAGACTGGTGGCTTTGGACTGCAGCCGTCCGCTGACGGTGACGACCTGCAGCCTGTAGAGGGCGCCGGGCGTCAAACCACTGAGCAGCAGAGAAGAAGAACCAACTGGAACGCTGTGGTTCTGAATGACAACACTGTGGAGGAGAAGCACAGTTTGGGATTTAAAGAACGAGTATTCTTCTCTTCAGATACAAAGCCAACATGTTCCACCCTTCTTCTTCTTCTTTTCTTTTTTTTAAAGCAAAAGTTGAATTTCTTTGATTATTTATTTTGCAAAAAATGAACAAATCTGGAGCCTAAATAAGTAATACTTTAAATAAACACATTTCCCTCATGATACTGATGGTTTTACATGTATGTCACCATGACATGCTGCAGCAGATAAATCTGTTTATAACTGTGTCGAGCAGAAGGTTGGTGGGAAACAGCCTGACTTAGAAACTGGGCAAAATATGTTATTACTAGCTAATAAAACAACTGTCATTATTTAATTTGCATTAGTGTTCAATTAAGTTCAATTCAGTTTTATTTTATAGCCCAAATTCACAACATATCTCTTAACAGAGTGAGATACCTTACAAAGTGGTCACATACTTTTCCTCATCACAAAGATGGCAAACGTTTGCAGAGATATGGTGATATCTATGCAATCACTGCACCGCACAGACAGCAACATGTCTAGATATCAATATTTTTATATAATAATTAGTTCATGAGTAACTTAAAGACGATCGGTGTGTGTAGATATGGACAGAGAGCTGTAACTACAAATATGTTTCATGTAAATTCAAAATTATTTTTTTGCCAAAATGGTCACACTTGCCACCCTTGCTACACCTCACTGCAATAAATACTCCAAGATTGATTTAATTGAGAAGAAGAAGAAGAAGAAGAAGAAGAGATGTAAGTTTGGCCACAAACTGCTGCCGTTGGGCTCTAATGGGGAACTTTTATTGTTGACGTCCTGAGTCAACATGTTGCTCTGTTTCTAAACACAAAAATACATCTTGTTGCTTGTCTGATAGAACTCGGCTAACAGTCTCCACCAGTATTTCCAGTATTCGTGCTAAGCTAGGCTAAACGCAGACTGCGACCCACTTGTCTTGCAGCAGAGTCAGTGCGTACGAGTCCACGTCTCCGGGCGGTTTCTCCCACAACGCCTGGAGGCTGTCCACGCCCGAGTTGGTCAGGGAGAAGGTTCGCAACGCCATCGGGACTGTAAAACACACAAACAGGTTATTTTATTAATAGATGTGTCAATAGAATTCATTCATTGTTTTAATAAATTTTGACTTAAAATAATAATTGATTATTTGTGGAAATGGTTTTATGGCTACGTTAAACTATCTTAGCATTTACAACTTAAAAAAACAAAAGCATTTCTGTGACTCCCAGTTACTGAATATTTGCCCGTTTTCATAACTTCATCATGAAATACAATGCAGAAGAAGTTTATTATGAAAAGTGAGACAAAAGTGTCATGACATAATAAGTGTACCAGGGATAAATCCTACTATAATACAAAAATGATAAGAAATATAAGACCTGATGATTTTAAAGGAGTTTTAATGGTCTGTCCCATTTATACTAATTACAATCACCTAATTTTATTCTGTAATGT
This sequence comes from Stegastes partitus, assembly GCF_000690725.1. Lineage (NCBI taxonomy): Eukaryota > Metazoa > Chordata > Actinopteri > Pomacentridae > Stegastes > Stegastes partitus. Next base: position 214,254 of record NW_007578910.1, on the reverse strand, counting down.
CTTTTCTGTTGAATGCTTCGAGTACGTAACACCCTGAATATTTCATGTTACTGTACAATCTGCTACATTTGAACAAACCCTCTGCTCAACCATGTGGGGACCTGCTTCATCCTGCACCTATGACGGGACTGATTTTGTCCCCACAGGGCGAGATGAAGACTCACCTGTCCTGCCCTCGATAGACACTGAGGTGTTCAGCTTCCTGCTCCTGGTTGTCACGGTGATAGTGTACTGCCGTCCAGGTGTGAGCACATTGAACGTGCACTCCCTCATGTTTGGTTCCACCTCCCTGGTATCCACGGTGACATTACCTGAAAACAGCAGCAGCTACAGCAATGAGAAATCGTCCAGCTCGAACTTTTAATGGATCAAGATTCAATTTTCCAATATGAGGCTCATAAATTCACATCTTGAACTCTCTGAAATCATTATTCCGAAGCAAATATTTCTGTCCGACTCAGGGGTGCTGTGTCACTACCGTGGCTAATGGTGAGGAAGTAGCTGTCACGTGACCCGACGGGGGCGTGGCTCCACATGGCGCTGAGCGAGGTCTCGTCCGAATGTCGAATGTGAAGGTCCAAGACCGGAGCAGGAGCTGCAGAAGTGTGGCGGTTCATTATCAGGTGGGTTCAGGTAGAAACTGAACTCCTTCAGCAGCTTTTCTGTAGCAATAAACTGTTTTATGCACTTCTGTGATACTAATACATGCTGTCTGTCAATTATGGATATCTACATTAATATACTAATTTATTTTAACCATCATATATTTGTGAACATGTAGACGTCTGTATAATCTGTTGCATATATTTTTAATTTTTTTTTTAATATGTTTCTGCACCTACTGTCACATAATTCTGAAATAAAACACAATCTCTGTCACGTATTGCTATATCAATACTCATTGTGTGCATATTTTTGTGTTATATATTTATTCTCTGTACCATTATATACTTTTCTGTAAAACATTTCTCTAGATATTTTCTGTCTCGTGTCTTAGAAGCGACACATTTTTGCATTTACTTTACAGGATGTATGTAAATAGTAAAAACAAATCGTGTTATGATATATTTTCTGGAATATATTGAGGGTTTGTTTCATAGAATTTTGGTATTTTATGTCACATATTCTATATAAATATGAACATTTTGTATATTTTTCTGTTATATATTTTTTTTAAAATGTGTTTCTTAATCTTTACTTTTTGATATACTTTAGAAGTGATATAGCTGCATTAATACATTTCTACATTAATCTACACTAAGCATGTCTTTCTGGGGATTTTTTTGTTGTTGTGCTAATTGTTTATATTTTCTGTAAAACATTATTATCTGTCCAATTCTTATGCAGTAGCAAATGTTTTGTTAAGGTATAAATATGGTTCTGTTATGTTTCTGCACTCTGTTTGGGGAATATTACAAACATATTCATTTAACACTGGAGTAATACATTTTTCCTTTATAATATAGTTATACTTGCTGCATTATTTTCTATATGGATTTATGAAAATGTAGTTGTAAAACTACATTTTCATTATATTCCTGTTGCTTTCTGTCGTGTTTCCACAGTAAAAAAAAAAACCCACTTCACTGCATGAATGTCAGATTTCTGCTATAATAGCTCTGCAGTACTATATATAAGTACATGCATGACATATTTTTGAGGCGGTACATATTATTTCTGATGTGTTTCGGACCTGTTGAACCCTCGCAGCTGCTCTCAGCCGTCAGTCCTCCGCTCTCCACCCTCAGCACGGCTCTGTACAGCCTCCCAGGCGTTAGTCCCGTCCCAGGAAGGCTGTGGTTCACTGCCTCCCGGGGCAGAGCGGTGCTGACTACCTGCTGGGAGCCATCGAACAGCAGCAGGGTGTAGTTCTCAAAGTGACCAGCAGGAGGCGACCACGTCAGGAGGAGGCCACCGGAGGCAGCAGGAGACAGGACGAGGGAGGAGGCTGCCGATGGAGCTGGAGACGAGACGAAGACGAGATGAAGAAGAAGAAAAAACATCAAACAGGAGAGCTTCATGTCCTCGTCTCACCTGTTCTGATGCTGACTTCTGATTGGCTCGTCAACCCGCCGCTCCAGGACGTCACCGTGACCCGATAGGCCGAGCCGGGGATCAGATGGTGGACGGTGACGTCGGTGGCGTCCGGAGGCAGAGTCGTCTCCCAGCGGCTTGTCTGATTGGACGAGAGGGCGACGATGAGCGCGTCCAGGTCGCCGTCCAGCTGTTGCCACGACAACCGCAAGCTTGTGCTGTTGTTGTTGTTGACGGTGACGTTGGAAACTGCAGAGGGCGCTAAAGAGAAAAATAAAACCCGATATCCTGTTTACTTCTGTGTTCCCTTCTTTGTTCCCTTGTTCTTTTCCTTCCCTCCTACTGTTCTTGTTTCCTTCCTTCCTTCTTTCCTTTTGTTTTTCCTTGTTTCCTTCTTACGTCTTTCCTTATTTCCTTCCTTCCTTCTTTCTTTCCTTTTCTTTTTCCTTGTTTCCTTCCTACCTTCTTTCCTTGTTCTTTCTTTCCTAGTTTCCATCTTTCCTTTCTTTTTTCTTTCCTTCCTTCCTCCTTCCTTTCTTCCCTTCATTTTCTCCTTCATTTTTTCCTTGTTTCCTTCCTTCCTCCTTCCTTCTCTCCTTTCCTCCTCTCTCTCTACCTGTCCGAGCCTCGATCGTCCAGCTGTTTTGAAGCTCTCCGGCCTCCGTCACCACGGTAACGTTGTACTGTCGCCCCGGCGACAGGCCGGTGACGGTGTGATGCGTCGTCGTGCTCTCTAACGTCTCGTTCTTCAGCAGACCTGCAGCAGAAGAAGAAAAGGTCACATGACTGTTTGTTTGTTTACAACTGTCATCCAGTTAGCTTAGCATGTTAGCATTTGTTACACAATGATAAACACAAAGTGCAGTCGGGGCTGATGGGTAAGTCCTTAGATCTGTTCTGGAACCACAGTGTCAGAAAGACATTAAAACTTCAAGATGAGAATCGATTCATCCTCTGGAGATCATCAACGGCTGCACAAGATTTAACGCGAATTAATCCTCTGAGTCCCAGAGTTTCCTCAGAGAGCCTGAAGGAGAATCCATCTTACTGGATCAATGAATAGATGCAGCATGGATCAGAACCAGAGACCAGAGGAGCCAGTTGGTGGAGATACATTCATCTGATGGTGGAACATCTTTCTACATCTGATGGTGGAACATCTTTCTACAGCTGATGGTGCGTATCTGTAGGAACCCGACAGACGTACCTGACTGATCCGGACTCCGAGGATGTTCCCAGAGCTGCAGCCTGAAACACTGCGTCCTGCCAGGGCCGGCCTGCCAGGAAAGTCCCAGGCTGCTGGAGGAGCTGGAGGTCACCGCCAGGCCGAGCACCGCCGACGGCTCTGGTTCAACACAAAGACGCACAATTAGACCACGTCTGAATCCACGTTACAGACTGAAAACAATCTCAGATACTCAACATGAACCATCTTAAACTTCTCTGCATTTACACCACTTTTGTTGTTTTTTTAATTTTGGGTGGAACAACTTTTCATCGTCTCTAAAGTCTCTCTCTTGCATTTTCTGTTGTTCTTTATGCATCATATAAAACGCTTCCAGCTGCTCCTGTGTGGAAAATTTACTTCACAAATAAGCTTCAGTAAGTTTAGCAAACAGTGTTTAGACATTTGTGTGCAGTATGTTTGTATTTACAATATTGTTGTTGTTGTTGTGCTACAAGTATACGACAATTATCAATGTCTATATTATCTATTGTTTCTGCAGCAGCATATGTTTTGTGAAATTTCTGCACCTATAAATCGTTTTTTGGGGTTTTTTTTTAAACGTTTCTGGCATACAGGATTATTTTGTGCAGTACGCTGTATTCCTGATGTCCAAACAAACTCTCTCTGATTCCTAAATTGCTCAACTTAAAGCCCAGTGAGTGACGACGGAGGTTGAAACTTGGTGTTTTTTGTCACAAACATTCAAACTAAATCCTGTCAGAGAGATGCATTGTGGGAAATCTGGGTCAAGGTTGGGTTGCAGACTTTGATGAGATCAGGTTAAAGATGTCAAGTTTCACCATCAAGTACATTCACGTCCTGATTTTAAAACTCTAATGTCATTTAAGTGCATATTTTTGAGAAAAATAGCATCAGACTGGGACTCGATATCTGCAGATATTAAATATTAAATCACTCAAATCGTATCGGAGCAAAAACTACTTGTTTGGGGGAAAACGTCAGGTCCAAACATTGCTGCTGATATTTCCATCCAGAGGAATTAGAACAACCTGATGTATAGTTTTGTTTTATTTTTATTTTCCTGCTGATATTAGTTCATGTTTTCATTGTCTGCTGCTGTAACAATGCAGGTTTCTCCACTGGGATTAATAAAGGCTCGTCGTATGGTATTTAGTTTAATTAATGCAGCTTTAATGTCTCACTAACACTCGCGACGGCGTCTCGAGGAGCTAAAAGAAGTAAAAATACTCCGGCAGAGGTTTTGTGTTGCCGTAAAGGTCAGTGGATGTAACGGTCGGCGTTGCTCCGAAAGATAAGAAGCCACAAACGCCTCGGCACAAGTGTTTGCATCGCTGAGAAGGTTACCGCCGGGACTCGACTGGGCGCCGCTTCCTCCCAACACAACCCGCACAAACACAACACACTGGTGTACACAAACACAACACACCCCCCACGCCCTTTTCCCAGCGTTTCCCACAGAACAAAGAAACAATGGAGGCAGGAAATGTCTGAAGCCGGAGCTCAGCCCACGATGGAAATACACTCCAAGGGTCCAACTTCTGTTCTGGACGTGGGCCAGCGGCGACCCGCGACTCGCACACAATCATGGGGTTTTCTATCGCCGTCCCTCAGCGGGTCAGAGGTTCCTGCAGCTAATCGCAGCAACGCAGAGGAGGGAAGCTCCACGACGTGGACTCTGAGACCCTCCGAGGTCGCAGGAAACCAAAGATCTGAGTCTGTTCAACGTCCAGCGCTCAGCGGAGACGAGAACCAGATTCATCGTCTTCAGACCACGTGTCTGATATTAAACCCTCTGAACCCACCAGCAGGTTGGAAAGATGGTGTGTTTTAAAAAATCCCACAAACGGCCGTTTATCACCTTCCCTGCAGCAAATCGTTGGTTTAGTTGGAAAAATCTGATCTAAAAATACTTCTAATGCGTCATAATTCACTTTCACAAACCAGGCAGAAAAAAACACAAATCAGACAAAACAAGACAAGAAACACACAAAATCAAAAAAACTACACAAAAAAATGACAAAAAAGGCAAAAACAACTCAGACCAGACACAAAACGACCAAAACCAGACACATCACAACACAAACTAGCAAACAACTACAAAAAAACTAACAAAAAATCCCCCAAATGGTCGTTTATCACTTTCCTTGCAGCAGTTCGTTGGTTTCATCGGGAAAATCTGATCTAAAAGTCATGATATTGCATCATAATCGCTTCATTACAAAATAAAACAGACGATGGAACCAGGTTCTGGAGAAAACCAGGAAACTCTGCTGCTGAGTTCAGTGGGTTTACAGGTTTTACAGATTTTCATCCTTTTATCAGGACTCCAGACCAACTTTCTCATTTCACCTCCCACCTGGTCACAGGTGGACATACGACCTGCTGAACATGTTCTTATCGATGGACGCTATAATTTACGATGTTCCCTAAACGCCCCACACCTGTGGTGCTCTGACAGGTGTTTGACCTAAAATGACTTTAATAAGAACAAACTGGGGCTCTGAGGTCAGATTAGATGAAACCACATGATTTTCTTTTTTCTTCTCTGTGAGCAGAAAAACCAGCGACTGCAGCTGCGCTTCGTTTTTAGATCACCTCGTTTTAAAACTTAAATAGTTCAGAACACTGAAGCTAGAAAGTTCTGGTTCCACCACAGCGGTGAACGCTGCAGCTTCCTGTCGGTTACAGCGACGCTAACGCTGCAGCTTCATCATCATCGTTCAGTCGCAGCCTGGAGCCGCCTTAAATCTGCAAAACGTCAGTAGATTAAATATCTGGGTCGCAAAACCAAAACATCTTCATATAAAAAATAAAATAAAAAACCCCAAATGGCTCCATTCATCAGTCAGAAACTGTAAAAACAGGAAGATTTGATTTTCAGCTTCGTGTTTTTCCATCAGAAGTGTTTGATTCTGCGTCTCGTTTTTAAAATTTGCCAAAAATAAAACATCCGTTTGTCAGATTTGGGGGAAAAAAGAAAAAAAATAAAAACAAGAAAGAAACGAGGAAAAGGCAAAACTACAGTTTAGCATAAAACAGTCGATTTATTAATTACCTGGAACAAAAAAAACTCCATTTATCATCCAGAAACTGTAAAAACAGAAGGACTGACCAGAGTTTTTACTTTCCGACGGTCTTTAAACTACTCGTCTGGGGCTGCTTGGCGTGAGGCATTTAGGGAACATCGGTAAACTACAGCGTCTATGAACAGTTCAGTCTGAGGCCAGTTCATAGGAACACAATCAGAAATCAATATGCTTTCTGATTAAAACAGAACCAGTAGAACCAGCAGACATTGGTGCCACCAGTGCTCCCAGTACAACCCTGTTCCTCTGGATGGACTTACTGGTCTGAACGGTGACGTTTGCAGCTCCGTCGCCTCCCGTCGACTGAACCTGCAGCAGGTACTCGGTTCCGGGCTCCAGATGATCCAGAACGCAGCTGAAGACGTGGCTCGGTTCCCCGTCGGCTCCTCGGGTCTCGTTGGTCTCCACGTCCTCCTCGCCTCCCGTCCTCCTCCTGATGCACTCGGTCTGGTCGGCGGCGGCGTCCGGAGACGTGACGATGAAGGAGCAGTTGGATCCGGACGTTCTGAGCGTCACCGACACCGAGTCCAGACCGGATTGTGGTTCTGATGCTGAGAAGCTGCATGGAGGAGAAGATCTGGGTTGTTCTGTGGGAGCTGCAGCGACCACATCCTGCAGACAGAAACACAAACACAGTGTTGAGTGAAGGTTGTTTCTGCAGCTTGTGGAGCTCCAACAGGCTGAACGTAGTTTCATAAACGTTCTAAACATGTTTTATTGTGTTTAGATGAGAACCAACGAGGAGCACAAACTGAACATCTGGATGGAAGCTGCTCAGATGGAGGTCACCACAGACGCTTCTGCTGCAGCAAAGTTTGAGACTCTGCAGCTTTTTCTTTTTTTTCTCCACAAAACAGGAAACAACAAATTTTTACGGCCACTTTCAAGTCTCCAGAACCTGGACTCTGGGTGGAGCCGAACTTTGATCCCATTGTTCTGGAACCTCCAGGAACCCGCGAGGTTACGCTCAGAAACACCTTCATCCTCAAATTACATCTGACGAGCTGCCAGAAATACGCCTCAGCTTCCTTCAGCAGCTTCTCGTTTTAACCCTCTGAGGTTCAAGCTTCACTAAAGTCCTGCAGCTCTGAGGAACCAGAACCACAAGAAGCAGGAGAGACTCAGAGACGGTTCTGTCAGCAGGATGGAGATCTTATGAAAGAACTAAATAAAAGACACAAACCAGACAGAACAGGACAAAACACACAAACAATGACTAAAACTAGACAAAAATGACAAAAACTAAAAACTAAACAACACAAACTAGAAACAAAATGACATTACTGTTATTGTTGTTGTTGTTGTTGTTGTTGTTGTTGTTGTTAAACAATCAGGGAACCAAACTACGGACCTTTACGTTGACGTTTCAAATAGTTTAAATCTAAATTAGATCAAATGTAGAACACTTTGGGCCTTTAATTTCAGTATTTAATTAATCAGGTTCGTTTGTCTAATCACAGCTTTTCTCCGTCGCTTCGGTTCGTTTCCAGAATCTTCCTCCACGTCAGCAGAACATCTTGGATCAGCTGCAGGAGGCCGGAACCGGTTCTACATCCTCAGTTCATCTCCTAAAACTAAATATCTGCCAGTGAACATGTCAGTGGATCAGAACCACCAGTCCTAGTGTCAACGGATCAGAACCCCACCAGTCCTAGTGCTAACGGATCAGAACCACCAGTCCTAGTGTCAACGGATCAGAACCCCACCAGTCCTAGTGCTAACGGATCAGAACCACCAGTCCTAGT
>NW_007578910.1:188264-206169 GCF_000690725.1 Stegastes partitus | reverse complement strand
AGAACCACCAGTCCTAGTGTCAGTGGATCAGAACCACCAGTCCTAGTGTTAACGGATCAGAACCACCAGTCCTAGTGTCAGTGGATCAGAACCACCAGTCCTAGTGTTAACGGATCAGAACCACCAGTCCTAGTGTTAACGGATCAGTCATTGTTCAGTCATGGTGTCAGTTTAACAGTGGAGGGAGGTTCTGATGTAAACTATGGTGAAGTTCTGATGACAGTTACTGTAAACTGTAGGTTGTACCTAAGTGAGTTGGAGACTGGACCAGAACCACATGAACTGTTTGTGCTGTAGTTTGTTGACAGACTGATACAGACATGAAGAGACAGAACAACAAGACTAAAGCAGAACCGTGAACATGGGACGGCCTCGGTAGGGAGAACCGGACCCGCAGTGCTGCAGGAATCAACCGTTGATGAACTAAAGCCTAAATGTTGTGAGACTGTTGACCAGAGACCCGTCATCACATGTTCTGATCCATATGACAGGAGCAGCTGGTAACGAAGGAAACAGTCATTAGCATGAACGAACCGAAGCTCTTAGAACCTGTTTGACTGAGAGAAACTGTCAGATGAATTAACACAGGTGATACTGATCTACACCTTAACATTAAAACTAATTAACTAGACATGTATCATTAACACTGTGGGGTCCGGACTGACCTAATTAGTAACTTAACATGGTTTAATTTAATCGGGTCTAAACCTTCATAACAATAATTAATAATATTACTGTACGTTCTGCAGCTTGCTATCTAAATCAGTCTGGTCCATTTTAATTAACATCATAGAGTTAATTCTGATTTATAATAAATACTGTGGAGCTTTCAGAGCTGATTAATTAACTAATTAAACATCAGATTACTGATCCAGCTTCAGTTCTACTGACGGGTCGGTTCCGGTCCGTTAATGTTTCTGCTTCCATCAGAGAACCAAGTCGAGCTTCGTACGACTTTAATTCAGCATCAAACCGGCAGTGGGAACGTTTTTATCTGGTTCTGGCTCAGAACGTTCTGCTCAGCGACGCTACAGTCGAGCTCCACGTTGAACAGAACCGATAATAGAACCGATAATAGAACCGATAAAGAGAGAAACTGTACGAATCTGAGTTTAAAGTTAAATAATAATAATAATTATTACTAGAATTAAAGTTCCATGACTCATAAACGACATTATTATGATGTCGTTAAACTACAAAAACATTCTAAGAAAGTTCTGCAGATGTTTTCAGTTGAACGTTTTCTTTTAGTTCCTGGAATGTTCTTCTCAAAGCTAGAATAGCTGAAGATACAAAAACATTTGGTGATAACGTCGTTAGAATGTTCTAGTGTTGCACTGAGAATGTTCTAACGTTGTTCTCGTATAACACTATGGAACATCAGGGGAACGTTTTGTAGATTCTCTCGTCTCCAAAACGTCTCAGAAGAACAACCAGAATGTTCCACCTTTGTTTACATATCACATCACAGGAATGTCTTATAAAGAACGTTCCGTCATCTGAGGGTTCCACATCGTGAAAACGTTTTTATTGTTGCCTGGAGAACAACCTTCCTTTCATCCAGTGTTTAAAATGTTCTATAGAAGAACCATCTGTCGTTTCCCATTTGTTTTTTTAAAGTTGCAAAAAGTTCTACCTTTAACATTACAGGGACGTCATAAACGTTCTCTGTCATCTGCGGCCTCTGGAGAACACTTTATGAATGTCTTTTGAGAACGTTCTTCCTTTTGTTTTCATGTAACATTGTGAGAATGTTTTATAGAAGAACGTTCTACAATGTGGTCCTCGAGAACCCCCCGTAATGCCCTTAGAACCCTGCAGGCAGAACTTTCCAGCTCTGTTCATCCATCACATTACAGAAACGTCTTATAAAGAACGTTCTTAGGGGTCATCTGAGGTCTTGGGAACATCCTTCATAGTTCATCATTGTGGAAACGTTTTATAGAAGAACGTTTGATAACATGTTCGCAACATGTTCCACCTTTAATATATCACATTACAGGAACGTTAGAAAACATTCTGTCATCTGAGGCCTTGATAACATCTACAGAACATTTTTTGAATGTTTTTTGAGAACGTTCTTCTTCTGTTATCATGAAACATTGTGAGAATGTTTTATAGAAGAATTTTTGCATTGTGTTCTCTCTAGAACATCTTCAAAACATCTTCAGAACATTGCAGTCACCTTTGTTAATACGTCACATAACATGAACGTCTTATAAAATCATCTTGGAAACGTTCCTTCTATGTTACTGGAACATCGTCTGTGTTCCTGAGAACATCTTCTTGAACGCTGATGTTAAAATGTTTTAAGAACATTCGTGGAAAAGGAAATTTTCCTTTAACGTCATTCGAACTTTGATTAAAACGCTTTCTCTAAAGAATTATTAGAACGTGTAGGAAACGTTATCAAATGTTGTGGGAACGTTCCCACGAGTAGAAACACCGTCGCCTCTGAAGTCTTGGGTAGTGTTAGCTTTAGCGGTTAGCATCAGACTTACGTCCAAACTGTCAAACTGTCAAACAAACCAAAGTGACTCCTGAATAGTTTAACGTAAAACACGACGTTCTGGTTCTGGCGGTTCTGGTGGTTCTGCGACACATCGACGGATCTGCGTGAGCGAAGACGAACAAATACGACTGAAAAGGCAAAAAGCAGGAACTGTGTTTATGTTTCCTGCTTTATGCTCATCAGCAACGCTTAAGTTTGACTTTTGGTTGTTTTCTAGTTAAAAACAAATAAATAAATCAGAACACAAGTTCGTCTCTTGATAAAATGGTTGTAATCTGTAATCATGTGTTTCCACATCTGTCCAGCAGGAGGCGAGCTACAGGTTTAAAGAGGTGTTGGTGCAAATGAGCTGAAAAGTCTGATGTGTTTTGTATGAAAACACGGTTTTAAAATCACAAAAGCTTCACGTAGAAACAGTTTTGTTTGAGTTTTATTTCTGCTTCAACCTTCCAGAAACCAAAAGCTGCAGTTTGATGAATTCAGAATCTTTTCTGTTTTATGTTTCTTTGAAGTTTTAAGCAGATAAAAGTTAAAATCCTTCATAATATAATAAAGTTTGATTTTCACTCATGTTTGAGATTTTTCATAATAACGATATCAATAATCTATAAAAAAAAAAAAAGAAAGATACTAATTCTGCTCATTGTGCTGTTTAACATTGTAGGCTCTTAACAGTCGGTTTAATTTGTATAACATAATGTCTGTGTGTGTTTAACATTTAATATTTGTGGCGTTATTGATGTTTGTGGTGGATGTGAAGACGCTTCGGTGTGTTTTAGTGAAACGCAGATTAAACTCAAACCTGTATTAATGATGAGATGTTTATACGTAGAGAGAGAAATAAAAAGTGGCATCAAACTAAACTATTTATCACAAACTTGTTCTGATGAATCTGAAAAAAGAACCTCAGAAAATCCAACAGCAATAAAAACATTTCTTTGTGTTTTTAATCCCTAAAATAAGAACAATAATTTACATTTAGGCAATTTTTTAATCTTAAATCTTATTTTTTCAAGAAAAATCTGGATTATTTTGTTGTTATACGTAAAAATGTGACTTAAAATCCTGAGAAAAGCTCAAAACAAGATGTTTATCTCAAACAAATCTCATGAATTTGTTTGAATTTTTAGGTATGAAGGTGAACCTGAAAACAGTTTCACCATATTTTGTCAAATAAACACTAAAAAGTGAACGAGAATATGAATTATGAGTCATTTCACAGCAGATGTTGAAGGAGAACTGATGGTTTTGTTGGTGTAGCAGCAAAAGAACGTGAACGTGGAGCTCGGTGGTGATTTATGGTTTAAAAATCAGCTTCAATCATATATTTGCCACCACAGCCTGTACGCTGCATCCTAAACCCTTCATGTGTGACCTCCTACGTGGACTGACCTGCAGCAGCAGCAGAACCGAGGCGATCCACAGGCGGCAGAACCAACGTTCAACTTTACATTTCAGCATTTTGCGCCTCCTTTAGATCCTCATGCGGAGCAGCCTCCACCATAATCCTGAGCCTGAGGTAGGAGACGAGGTTCTGTTCACTGCCCAGGTCCAGAAATATCCCGTTTCCTTTAGAGTCCTCCGAACTGAAGCTGGAAAGAAAAACGTTGAGTCAGTTTAGACCGAAAAGTAAATCCTGCTCGTATTCCTTAAGTTGTCCAGATGCTGCGTCGTCTCTGTCGGTCGGCTCGACTCGCTCTGACGTCCATCCTCGACTCGGAGCCCTCGACTCGACTCTCGGCCTTTCCTCTGCCTGTCTCACTGCCGAGCGCCTCTTCCTGCCTGTCTGCCGGTTCTAACTCTGCAGAGTCGAGGTTGGGACTCGCTAACGGACTTCCTCAATCAAGCCAGCAGCTCTGAGTCACAAAGCGGCCCGACGGGGCTATAAATAGGCCCCAGGCTCACCTATGCAGAGGTAGCCGGTAAAAATAGAGCGTTTGATCAAATCCCAGCGAGACGCCGTCGCTGAGACTTTAAAAGTTTTGCTTTGTCACTGTGGACTTCTGAGGCGGCTTCAGGAGACGTTTAAATTCATCCCTGTTTAGTTTCTGCTGATAGTTTGAGTCTCATCAACATCAACATTCATACTCCTGATAGAAAGTTATAAACTCATTATTACATGTTTTACTTTGAAGGAATTCATCTAAAGGTGAAGCTGCATAATGAACCCTCTGATATAATCTGATTTAATGATTCAATATGTCAGCTATCGGCTTTAGTGAACACAACACAGAGCTTTATCCTTCACTTGTGTTTGTATTTTCTTAACCAATAACTAATTAATCAATAATCAACTGATTGATAACATGAATTATGTATCGTGGGTTTTGTTTTTTTTGTTAAAGGCATCGTGAGCCGCCGTTAAACGCCACAAAACACGTCGTCATGTTGTCCTCGTTAACTGATTATTTAAAATGTTTGTTTTTCTGCTTTTAATCTGAATTTTGAATTCATTAAGTCTCATGAAGTCATCAGGGAAAAAAAAGCATTTTCAAGACCCAATAAAACAACTTAATGTGTGAACTGATGGGTACCGGCTCTACAGAGCACCAACCAGAGTCCGATCCTGTCGGGACACCATTCGGCAGCACAATTAACCAGGAACACTGGTCTCCACCCGTCTTGGTGTCAAAGTGTTCTGAGCTGATTTTGGATCCAGATGTTACTTTGGTTTTGCTCAATGAGGTCAAAGTTTTGATTTGTGGCCTCGTGCAGTTTACTGGTATTTACCTTTACAGATGTGTAGCTCATCAACTTGTGGATCATTTAGCTCATGAAAAGGATTAGAAAATGACATTTTTCCTCTAAAATCCGATTTCATGTGAGAAATACTCAAATAAATCAATCGCTAATGTCAAAAAATATAAGAGATTTAGAGGCAAAATTGATTTTTTAAAATCGAGTTGGCATAAAAACCCGACCTGATGCAGAAAAGCAGACGTCATGTTTGGATTCAGAGCTGCAAAAATGTCCTAAATCAGTTTAAAAATCCTGGACACCTTCAAAAAAGTACTGTTTTATAACCAAGTGTAATGGATTCTTAAATGGCACAAATAACGAACAGCCGTGACTCAATAATCCGACACTAAACGTAAAACCTTCTTTTATGTCGGATTGTCAAGGCGGAGGTCCAGATACGAGGAGTTGTATGTAGTTGTTAAAATAACTCGTTTGTTGTTAGAACACTGATGAACACAAACAGAAACGTGAAGTCACAAAGAAATCCTCATTGAGCATCAAGTCCTGCAGTGTGAACGTAGCCAATCTGTGGGATTGTTCAGTCAGATAATACGCCGTCATCCTGATTGGTGACATTAAATGTCATGTCGGAGTCACAATCCAAGGCTGTCGCTATGTTAAGGCTGTTTTTATGGGTTCTGTTGGTTTTTCCTACAAACCTGTCGGACAGCAGGTTTAGGATTGTTAAGGGTCGATTATCGGGTCATGACTGGACTACGGTATATTCTTTATGGTGTTCAAGTTATTTCAGGCTAACAGGTGCTGTGAGTTCTGTTCACCGCCACAGAACACTTTTGGTTCTCGTCATTGTGAAACGATTATTTAAAATGTTGGAGATCAAATTTCTTCACCACACGACTGTTTCATCTGTTATCACCTCGGAAATTATTCTTGCGTGTGAATTTAATTTTGTTCACATATTCAGATTTAGTAGATGACAGGTCTGTTGTTTCGAGGTCAACACTCGTTTTTCATTACTGATTATATGTTAATTATACGTTACGTGTATGTTATGTTACGTATGCATGTCATACTGGGTAAAATGAATAAATGAAACTACCGTAATGTCTGGACTATAAGCCGCTACTTCTTCCACAGGCTTTGAACGCTGCGGCTTAAACTCATTTATGGATTTCTACAAATTTTCCTCGAGACCAAAGTGAGTCTGAGAGCGACGACGACAGAGAGACTGAGGAAGTGATGAAGTGATTCTGAGGCTGTTCAGCTCCTGAAGACACTGAAGAAGACGACTTTAGTGGTTTTAGTGCAGGAGGAAGATGAAGATAGCCATCAGTGACTTTTCCTGGTAGCTGCTGGAGTTTTATTTCCTTAACCAGCCGTGTTACAGGAAGTGTTCAGAAAAAAGCCTCTACGGTACGTATCTGTGGATGTTACCGCTACGCATTTAATTAAAGGTTGAAACATCTTTCTGTGTAAATATCTCATGTCCCAACGTGGACACCTGCAGCTTAGAGACCAGAGCAGCCTGGATATGAACACACCTGGTTTCCTGTTTAAAGTCAGTGGGCGGAACTTATATTCAGGTGCCTCTATAGTCCAGACATTACGGTACTCATGATCACACGTTTGGTGAATTTGCCTCCAGACGTTAAATTTGTCCGTAAAAGGTCGGAGTTGAATCGTCCATGAAGCAGCTTCAGCAGCTAAAGGCCGAACTCCTTTTGTTTCAGCTGGTTCGAGCCACATTTAGTCGTCCACACCTCTTCCTTCCTTCCTTCCTTCCTTCCTTCCTGCTGCCCTCCTCGCTCACTCACAGCTTCTAGGAACAAAAGCTTCGGATCCACACGAGTTGACTTGTGCAGAATCATCCCACAGAACGTTTCCCCGACGTTACCTACAGGTTCTAATGCTGTTTTAAAGCTTTGCTCTGAGGTTATTTATCACTCCCAATAATGTTCCCATCAGCTAAAGCTGAACCAAGAACGCTTTGATGTCGGCGTGTTTGGAGGATGTTGTCAGAACCACACATCAGGTTCCCCGGTAACGAAGGAAGAACGTTCTCATAGCATGGCCTCAGACATGTTCCTTTGATCTGACATACTACCAAAGGTGGAACATGGTGCCTGCAATGTTCTCAGGATGTTTTATGGATGGAGTTGACAGAACATTTTATAGAACATACAAAACGTTCCCCCAATGTTCTACAATGTTAGCGCCCAAAGCTCTAAAAACGTCATCACCAAACACTGCTAGAACGTCATTGTTAAACACTATCTACCTTTTGCAGAACTTTCTCAGAACATTTTTTCGAACAAATGAATTCCAGCTCGGTTTCAGAGATGTTCTGGCTCAGTCTGGACAGAACCAAGTTCTCAAACCAACATTTAAAAACTGTTTTTTGTTGTTGTTTTTTTTTAAATTAAACTTTGCGGCAATGTGATAAATATATGAAACAACAGTAGAACAAACTGTCTGCAATGTTCTGAGGGTGTTGTTGAGAGAACACATTATAGAACGTTCTTCGATTTCAGTAAAATATCCCCCCAATATGTCCTCCATGATAACAACGGAAGAACATTCTCAGTGCAAATTTTGGTTTGGAGAACGTTAGGACACAACGGTCAAAGTCAAAACTGACCTCCTTCTGAAAACATTACCAGAACTTTGTAGAACTTTCTCACATAAATTTGAGAACAAAAACTCTGATGTAAAGTTGCTTTGACCAATCAAATCATCAGATGATCCAACAGTCAGTCAACATTAACCCACGTAAACATGTTCCATCTGTTCCGGCCATAAAATCCCGGAGAAGGTTCTACGTCAGTCAGTCCAAGACAACTCGAGTTCCATATCGGTCATGTCCAGTGTTTTTAATGTACAGATTACAGGTAACAATATATAGAGTAGATAACGAGGTTACAGCACTACTCAGTGGCTAATGTTCTGGACTATTACAACATTCAAGTTGATTAGTAATACATTAAAAAGCCATACGTATAATAGTTAGAACGTACGTACACTAATTAGCATCCAGTGTACTCTGACTGATCTGTAATGCCCACACAGGAGAAGTTTGAAGGGACCCTAATAGTTATGATTTTAATGGTTCGTTATAACATTATTGACTGTATGCATAATTACTGTGTAATTAGTGTTCACGTCATAAAACATGTTGACTTAAAATGTGATGCTGAACACATCCTACCGACCCGTAACGCCGTCTAGTTCAGGACTTTCCGTCAGTTACTGCACTCGAACAACTTTATAGGAAGCTTAAATCAACGTTCCACATCCTGTGTGTCAACCAGTGATTTATTATTAGCTAGTTATTTTTAGCTATTTTACTAGTTTGCAAACTCTTTTTTTAAAATCAGCAACCAAAAAATGCTGCTGTGCAAGAACTAAAGCAGCTCTGAACCACGAGAGTACGATAAGACGACTTTTAATGAGCTAAACCTCGCAAATAAGTAAACTTATTCACGAGTTATAATGTTAGCAAAAGAACAAGTCGATACACAAACTACCAAGTCTGGAAGTGGTTTTAATTAAAATCAGCTTAAATTGACTCTCTTACTAGCTAGTGTTAGCAGAAGAACAAATATTTACAGAAGCTAAAATCGTGCCTTCCACAAGCTAACGTTACAGAAAGAGCCATCTTTTACCTGAGCTAGAACTGGTTCTGTCTGTAACAAGCTAAAATCCTTTCTTCCACGACAGAACGTTACAGAGAGAACTATCCTTGACATGAGCTAACATTGGCTCTTCCAAAAGCAAATGAAATAGAAAAAAATCTTCCTTTGCAAGAGCCAAAACTGGCTTATTTAGTAGCTAGCATTACAAAAAGAGCTATTGGTTCCTCCACAAGCTAACCTTTCTCAAAGAACCCTCTTTTACATGAGCTAAAATCGACTCCTTTACTTGGTACCGACAGAAGCACCTTTTACTTAAGTTAAAATTGGTTCTTCCACAAGCTAACGAAACAGGAAAATAGATCTACGAAAGCCAAAACAGTTTTACTTACTAGCTAATGCTACTCAAAGAACCATCTTTTACATTAGCAAAAATGAATTCTTACACAAGCTAACGTTATCAAAAGAACACTCCATCACAAGAGCGTAAATCCGCTCTTTTACGAGCTGTTGTTACTGAAAGAACCATCTTTTATATGAGCTAAAATTGCTTCCTAAACAAGCTAACATTACCAGAAAAACTATCTTTCACATGAGCTAAAACTGACTATGCTAGCTATTGTTGCTGAAAGAACCATCCTTTATGTGAGCTAAATAGCATTCCTCCACGAGCTAACGTTACAGAAAAAAAAGTCTTTTACACAAGCTAAAACCGGCACCTCCAGAAGCTAATGCTACTGAAAGAACTACGTTTCCAGTGAAACCTGCCTTGTTTGCTCATTAATATTCTAGAAAGAAAGATTTTCTACCTACAAACTGGTTCTTTCACAAGCTAACGTTGCACAAAGAACTATCGTTTAAACAAGCTAAAATGAACTCTTCCACAAGCTAATGTTGCATAAAGAACTATTTCTAAATAGTTATTTAACCAACTTTCCAGGCAATTCATTTTAAAATAAGCGTCCGTACCTTTGGTTTATAATAAGTTTTACGACGTGCTAAAGTGCAGCAGGAAGCTAAACTGTGAGAAAATGTCCTGAACCAGGCGGCAAAACAGAAAAACTTAGAGGAAGCTGGAGTCAGTAAACATGTTTTCCACATAATCAAGCAAATTAGAGGCAAACGTTTTAAATATTGCTAATACGAAAGGAAAGACAACGTAAATTAGGCTTGTTTCCATGAAGTGCTTTGGATGAACTAGGCTGGAAGAGTAGATGAAGCTGGAAACAAACATCTTAAAGAAACAAACTTTGTCCATCGACAAGAGAAAAATGAAGACAGAAGTTTTCAGGAAGTGTTTTCAGTTGAGTAAGTTGTGATTATTCTTGAATGTCAACTGGTATTGGCCCAGTTTGATGCTGTCCGAAGATGAAGCCATGAAGGAAACCCCCTATCAGTCATATGAACATGTCTAGAATGTACCTTTTATCAAATGTTGCTGTTTCCATCAAATGTGCATGTTTGGGGATTTTTTCTTTGATGAAGTTAAATATCGAAACTTTACGTGTCAGCTGATTTTTTTTACTTTCTTGCTGACAAATTTCCTGCACATTCAGCTGATCTGTGAACACGGATTAAACTAGCAGTTAAACTAATGGGAAGTTCAACCCTGTCTCCACTTCTTTGTCTTTTTGTCGTCAGAAAATTATACAAAACTAGAGGACGAGCTCCAGCATCGACCGGCGGCAGTAGAGATGCTGCAAGTTTCATTTAAATTCAAGTAAACTCCAGATTTGTTTCTCTACAACGTGTTGAGAAAAATCAGTCTAAAAGTGTTTAGGGTCCCTTTAAGCTCCGTCAACAACATTAAAGTACAGGACATGAACCACATCCTACTGTACGGACACAATACTACGTCAGAGGCAGTGTGTGTTGTTGTAGCCGCTGCTGCACAGGACATCGAGGCCAGACTCACTTTCACTTCAGGCGATCCAATCGTTTAAATACACTTTAAAACGCCGACTGATCCAAGTGAGAAGTGAGTCGGTGATGTTCCCAGGAGGCATGTTCAGACAAAGAGGTTCAGGTCCAAAGTCCTGTGATTGTATCGTCAGTAAAGAATAAAAATATATCGGTACATAGAAAAAGTTTCCTTCGTCCGTCCCGAAGCTTCCAGTCGTAGCAGCAAGATTCCTGTTTGTGTTCTGTGGGTTGAACGTTGGGTTTTAATAGCACTTTAACACGTTCTCTACACTGTGGTCTCATTCACACTCATGTTCTTCGTCACTGGCATTACTGTCGAAACCTCAGAAAATCTCTAAAACACTGGACACACAAGTGAGAAAAACACCTCGGCGGCGTTTTCACTTTCACATTTGGCTCTAAAACACGTCGATATACAAAAACCGACCATCCCTTTCTGGACTCTGATTGTTTTGGCTAATGCGTTTAATCTCTCATTTGTTTTTTAAGGAAAATTTCAAAATTATTGCTTAAACAGGGCGAAGTTTCAAATTTTCTGAGATGATAAACCAATCGCTAATTCCAGTCGGTACATTTAGAGATAATGAGGCTTTTCATGCGAGTCGAGAAACGGCTGATCTCTGCTAAAGACATCGAAAACATGTAAAAACAGTATAAAAATAAAGTTATTATTACTCTGATACACCAGATAACACACTGACTAGATAACAGAATGTACAACAGCGGTGATGACTGCACCATTGTGACGTAAATTATTTCACATTTTTGGTATAAAGCAACGTATCGCACAACAGGGGAGCCGTCGAAGCTAGAAAACAAGGTAAAGTACAGGATCGAGTGTAAACTCTGAGACCGAGCAGCACGAAATTTATACTTGTGTGTCAGGAATGTGTCAGAAAAGACTCGTGTTTCTCAATTTGGCCCTAAACTTTGGCTAAAACGGGTACAGCGTTAATATTCATAATGGATCAAATGCATAACTTGTGACTAAAAGGTCAACGTGCCGCACTACTTCTGAGATATATTCTCTTCCATTATCTTCCATTTATTTGCGTATTTTACCAATTATATCCATTGGTATTTCTAAAAAACAAACCACAATGGTGGGGAGCTCAGTTCAAGATAATAATTTGAACACCTAATCATTACAACAAAGACAAAACAACAATGGTTTCATTAAAAACTACAGCTCCCATAGCTAGCCTCGAGCTGTACCGGCTGAAAAATACCAAAATAACTGCTGCTAGTATTTAAAAGCCTGGCTTAGCAGCAGGATACTAGATTTAATAAAGTATTGTGTTAGCGTAGCATGCTAGTCACAGCATGAGTTTATAGGTTAGCATCCATTTATTACAAGAAAGCACACCGAGCTACTAATGCTACAATTAGCATCTAATTGCTTTGCTGCACCACGACGACTAGCTTAGCAGGAGCTTATTTACTATCAGCATGTGTCGTATGGCTGGAGGTCGCCTCGCTAGGGACCTCAGGTTAAAAAGTTGGACAGAAATAAAACTGGTTTTTAACCCTCTGAACCCCAAAACCTGCTGGCAGATTTGAAGAAAAAAAATAAATAAAGCCATGCTAAAGGTGGAACATCTTTCTACTGATGATGGTGAAGAGCAGAGCAGAACATGGAAACTTGGAAATGTTGGACATGTTGGTTCCAGGTTATTTTTGATTTTTGACCTTGCAGTGAAAAATGAGCCAACAGTGAAGAAAAACACCCAGAAGTTGTTTGGAGTTCAGAGGGTTAAAAAGTTCCAGGTTGTTAACTGGTTAGTTGTTGTATTTACTAACTAACAGCGTCAGCTGTAACCGAAGAGCAAACTAGTAGCGTTAGCATATAAACATGGCTAGTTAGCATATTTAGCCGTAACGGGTATATTTGGTATTTTTGAGATCTTTTCAAAACCTCGGAACATGAAACTCGCTGCTGAACACCAGATAAGAAAAGGACGTTAACGGTGTCCTGACTAAACTACAGGTTAGTATATATTTACTACTGCTGACAGGACGAACAGGGCAGGAAGTGTCAACCAGCTGAGCTAACAGTCGTTTAGGCTTTCATAGAAGAACACCAAAGTAATTTAAAAATCCTATAAGACACAGAAACACTTCAGTGTTATTGAACCAGTCCTTCGTCTCCGAGGTAACGGGACGGTGAGTTGACGCTTCGGCAGTCAGTCGGTTACGGAGAAGGTCCATCGAGTTCCGTCCATCGTTGCCAACAACACGTGAAGAAGAAGAAGAAAAAGAAGAAGGGATACATTCCATTTTCAGAAATTTACCTCCTCTTAGCTTCAGCAGGCTCCGCCCACTGAAGTCCTGATTGGTTGTCCGTCGTACTCAAAGAGCTGCTCCAGGTTCAGAAGTCCAACACTCGTATCTACCTGCCGAAGAGTCGCCGCGGTGACGCATCATTGGCCGGTTTCCGCAGAGAGGCGGGACTCATAGAGGCTCAAGGCGTGATGGACGAACTCGTACTGCTCCCCGGTCTGGATCATCCCTCCTCTGCAAACACACATGACTTTATTTAAATCACGTTCATCAGTAAAGAGACGCAAAACAAGCACAAAAAAACCTAAAAAAAACATCAAAGTGATGCAGAACAACTTCAAAGAAAATCAAAATCACCACAAAGACACGAAACAAGTATAAAGAGACACACGAAGATGAAAAATGAAGACAAAGACCCCCAGACTCCACTTCCTGCTCACCTGTCGGCCCTCAGCTGGCAGGTGATGCTCAGGACATCCACGACTCCTTCCAGCCTCAGCTGCCGGCAGCCAATCGTCGTGGCGATGAAGCATCCGGTCCGACCAATCCCAGCGCTGCAAAAGAACCACATGACGGTGAAGTCACCGCGAGGCGCTACATTGGCTCAGACTCACCATGTCTCCTACGGTACCTGCAGTGGACGATGACCGGGCCGGCGGCGGAACCTCGGCCCGCCTCCACGTCGGCCGTCAGCTGCAGCAGCGGCAGCGCCGAGTCGGGCGTCTTGTGGTCGGGCCACGACGTGTACCAGTAGTGCTGCAGCTCGCGGGTCTGGTTTCCGCACTGGTGGGACAGAGAGGCGTGTTAGGGCCCGACCAGACACACCCAAACAGGAAACAGGAAGTGGCTTACCTTCAGCGTGAGGCTGCGGCTGGTGAAGTGCTCACACTCCCTGACGCTGTTGACCAGAACCTCCACCCGGCCATAGATGCCTCTCTTCTCGGGCCAGTACAGCACACACTTCTACAGACACACAGCAAACATTCAGGTAGTTTGTATTCAGGGACGTTTAAATCAGCTTCAAAGTCGGATGTTTCTCTGCATTTTCCACCTCCAGCTGTTTAGGGATCGAAAAGCTGCTTCAGCAGCACAAAGACCTGAAATTCACTAAATACAGCCTCAGGTTGAAGTAGAGAAACTGTAGGACTAGAATGAATACGTAGAAACGGCTTATCTTTGTAGCTCAAGTTGTTTCAGAGCAGGTTGTGATCTGTCTCAGTCGGATCATGACTAGTTCTTAAATCCAATTTAACTTAGTTTGTTTTTGAGCCTGTTTTCACTCAGTATCAACTTGTTTGGAGCCCCTGTTCGACTCTATTTTGACGTGTGTTTGAGGAAGTTTTAGGCTCTAACTTGATGTCTTTGAGCCCATCTTACACTGTTCTGACTTGTTTTTGAGCCTGTTTTAAACTAACTTGGTTTGTTTTTTAACCCATTTTAGGCTCTGATTTCACTAGTTTTTGAGCCGTTTTTACACTCAGTTTTGACTTGTTTTGGAGCTATTTTAGACTGTTTTGATTAGTTTTTTAAGCCAATTTTACACTCGAACGTGACCTTTTTTTTGGCTCCAACTTGACTTGTTTTGAGCCCATTTCAGGGTCCTGTCTCGACTGGTGACGTTAACTTCACCAGAGCTCACAGGCTGCTAAAAATCAGACTGACAACACCAGTTAATAATGATCAACTGAATTTCAAAATGTGCACTAAAGTTCTTCTGCTCTGATTAAAGCTAGAGAGATGCAAAGGTCTGATATTAAAGAAGATCTCCTCCAGTTCTGGTTGGATTTCAAAATGCATGAACACACTTTAACACAATAATTGACTCCTGCACAGCTGTTCTTTGGACTCTTTTCACATCCTCTAGTGCTGCACACTGACACTGTCAGGTTCTATTCACCTTTTTTAATTTGAAAAAAAAAAGTATTTGAACTATTTAAACAACTTAAACTATTTGTACAAACTGGCAGGTAACACATCGAGGGCAGACGTTTGGCGTCTCGTCAACACAGACCCACGTTTCCATCTAAAACGAGCTTCACCTCGTTCTTCTCCTTCAGCTTGGTGATCATGACGATGACCGGCGCCTCCTCCTGCCACGCCATCTGCCAGAAGTCGTTCACCGTGTTCACCATCGGGCCCTGAGTGGCGATGAACGCCTTGTGGTCGCCGAGGTAACCCTGAGACGGGAGCCAATCACAGAGCAGCGTCAGGAAACAATCACTGCTGACATTTACGACGCCTCGTTTTATTTTAAACCATCAGAATTTTAGAACAACGGCGTGAGATTTGAACAGAAAGTGACAGTTTCACATTTGGTCTCCTTCACTTCCCTCCATGTGGTTCATGCTCTAACCGACTCTACATCTGGCTCTGGCTGCTCTGGACGGTAGCACAAAGAATCTAAACAGTTTTCATGGTTTCAGTGCAGTTTCCTGGCAGGAAGCTTCTATTGTGTGAGCGTCTGAGAGCGACATTACAGACTCCTGCGACGGTTTACTTTCACTGAGCCGACGAGGAAACCAGAAGAACAAAGAACGGGCTGTTGACATTCCAACCAGAGAAAATCAGACGAAGACGGTTCAGTCGTTCAACACAGAAGCCTCACAGACAGAAAACCAAAGATGTGTTTGTTACCCGGATGTAGTTGGCGTTGATGTACGAACTCAGCAGGTCGTTGCAGCTCTTTGACTTCAGGATCACTCTGGAATGAGGATCTGAAGAAAGAGAGAGAAAACAAAGGAAAGGATTAAAGATGACCAGAATAATTTAGATCATACGTTCACGTGTAGAAAGACGAAGCTTCACTGGTCGTTTGAATCAAGTCTGACTAGTTTCTGAGTCTGTTTTAGGAACTGACTTGACTTGTTTTTAAGCCGGTTTCCAACTACTTCTTGTCTTTGAACTTGTTCTAAACCATAAATTGACTTGTTTTAAGTCTGTTTGAGGCTCGTTGTTGACTTTGTTTGCAGCCTGTTTTAAACTCTAACCTAACTTGTTTTAAACCCCTTTCAGGTTCAGTCTTCACCCGTTTCCTAGACTCTTAACTGGACTTCTGTTTGAGCCTGTTTTAGACTCTGAACTGGCCTTTTTTAAGCTCCAATTTCAGCTGTTTTTGAGTCTGTTTTAGGCTCATTCTTCACTTGTTTTTTGAGCCCATTTTATGCTCTAACTTAACTTGTTTTGAGTTCCATTTAGGCTCTAATTTAACTCGTTATTGAGCCTGACTTTTACTCTCTCTTGTTTTTGTTGTGTTTTTTTTTTTTTTAACCCTGTTTCAGTCTTTTACTTGATTTCATTTTCATTTTCTAACTTGACTTGTCTTTGAGTCCATTTTGGCTCTAATTCAACATGTAATTGAGCCTTTTTTAGGCTCTTCCTTCACTTAGTTTGGAGCTTGTTTTAACCTCTACCTTGAACTGCTTTGAGCCTGTTTCAGGCTTTGACTTAACTAGTTTCTGAACCTGGTTTAACTTAACATGTTTTCAAGTTTGTTTCAGACTCGTTCTTGAGTTCGTTTGCAGCCTGTTTTAAACTCTAACTGGACCTGTTTCTGAACCCAGTTTAGGCTCTGATTTAACGAGTTATGGAGCCTGTTTTAAGCTGCTTCCACTTGTATTCGAGTACATTTAAGCACAAAGTCCATTACTGCTGATAACCCAGACCACTGAATATCAGAACCAGACACGGTGCAATGATCTGTTCGTGGTTTAGTTGGAGGACTTTGTGAACTCCTGGTTCTGTTTTAAAGCCACTGTGCTGTGGTTAGCGTTGGTACGAAGCCGGCTACACCTGGATCTACCGTCTCAGAGTCTTTTAAAGTCCTTCAGCCCCCCTCAGGCCGGACTCAGAACCGAGCACAGCCCCGTGAAACACAATGAGCACTTCAGAAAGACAACACAGAAACTGGAACACAGGAAGCACTTTGAATGACAGGTGAGCATTCCTTTCTCTTGATTGGCCGGAAGGAAGGAATCGGGCTGTGTTGATAACCCCGCCCCCTCTCCAAAAACACCAACCAGAAGCTGTGATTGTGTGTGTGTTACATAACGTCTTAATCAGGCGGTATTCCTTCGCTGTGAGAACAAACTGTGCTCTGAGGAACATCTATTGTTCCACGGCGATCGGGGAGGCGGGATGTTGGCCGTCCTTCGGGTGGTTGGCCTTTGACACCAGGCCCCTCCCACATCATAAAACAACTTCCTGGTTCGACAGGAAACGAGAGGCGAGGGCTGCTTTGGAAGCTGCTGCCTAGCAACGGCGAGGACTCACTGGGCAGGATGGTCTTGTATCTGTTCTTGGTCCCGTGGTTGGGGATGTCCAGCTCCTTGGGATCGATGAAGTTCATGGGAATTTCCTGAAGCGAGAGGAAAGGCGAACTTTATTGGTGCCGCACATTTCATAAACAGGTGGAAACACAACACACCTTACACGAGGATGACGGGGGAGAGCGAAGCCTGTGATGATGATACGCTAACAGCAACTACAGTGACAGTAAATGTTCTAAAACTACTAATGGATCTTTTCCAACATTAAGAGCAGAAAACAGATTCACTACATGTTGAAATTCCTACAATCACAGCTAAAGTTTGACCTGAACAACTCAGTTTCATTTAATTTAATTTACTCACTGTTGTATTTACAGAACCTGGAAACATCTCCACCTTTGCAGCTGGTATTTATGCATCAATTTTCTATGATGGAACCATTGGATCATGTGCTTCTTTATAATAAAAACAATCCTGAATAGAATAGAATAGAATAGAATAGAATAGAACTTTATTGATCCCTTTGGTGCAAACCTCAGGGAAATTGTTGATTGTGAAATTGTGGTTCTTTCATAGATTTATTGAAAACTATAAAA
>NW_007578910.1:178785-187204 GCF_000690725.1 Stegastes partitus | reverse complement strand
TCTCCAGAAGAGCTTTAATAAATCTATGAAAGAACCAAAACACAGGATTGTATTTTATGATAAAGATTCACGTTTTCATGGTTCCGTCGTAGAACATTCAGAGTTAAAGCAGTCAAACTCTGACTTGTGTTTTATTGCGTCAGTCCTGCAGCAGCTTTATGACGGTTTTGGTGAAACATCTTTAATCCAGGTAACCAGTGTTCTGAACATGCAGGTGAACATTAAAGCAGATTCTGGAACTAAGCTCCCAGATTGAAGCAGCTCCTGTGTTCACGGCGTCGTATGAAAACCGGATCTCAGCGTGTTCTGGGTTTGAACACGTGGACTTACGGCGAACTCGGCGTGGAGCTTGTGCGTGTTCTGGACGACGTCTCGGAGCTGCAGCCGGGTCAGCGGCCGACCCGCCGACAGCAGGTACTCGCGGGCCGCCGCCTCCCTCGGCGTTACCACGGTGACGCTGAGGGGCTCCACGGCGCCCAGGGCCGACATGTCCAGCACCAGAGAGACGTTGGAGCCTCGTCTGCAGAGGAAGGATGGGAGGGAGAACAGAGAGAGGGAATCTGTTAGAGCCGGACAGAGCTGCTCTTCCTTCCTCCGGTCTATCACAGATTTACGGCTCAAACTCGGCTCAGGTTTGGAAAGTTATCTCTGAAAACCAGCAGAGTCGGTGGACTTTATGAACAGAATTTTAAACTCCTGTGGCGCCTCAATTACTGAACCGATCACTGACTGAACACCTGGTAACAGACAGACGTTAAAACTCAACACATTCAAGAGTTTTGACAGTTTAGGCAGAGAGACTGTTTTATAGAGCTGTGCAATAACAACAACATGTGACCAAATACATTCATTAAGTCATAAATATTGAGCAATAACAAGACAAAAGCTCCTGTTTACATACATACATGTTATTGACATATTCACATGGTGCACCTGTGCTGTAGCTCAGATGTGCTTTGATTTCAGATTAGATCAGACTAATTCATTTCCTATTAAAACAGGGTGAATTAATGTGACTTTTTTCTACACAAATGTCGTGTTTGAATCATGTTTTTTCTCTAGAAACCAGGAAACGATGCTTATTTCCACCTTCTTCTCAGTAAAGGAGACGTGTTGGACAAGAACCTGAGACTGAGAGGAAACTCCAACCTCCTGGATCAATAAATCAATGCAGCATGGATCAGAACCAGAGAACAGAGGAGCCAGTTGATGGAGATACATCCAGCTGATGGTGGAACATCTTTCTACATCTGATGGTGGAACATCTTTCTACAGCTGATGGTGGAACATCTTTCTACAGCTGATGGTGGAACATCTTTCTACGGCTGATGAGCAGAGAAGAGAAGTCTGGAGACATGGAGATAGTTCAACATCTGCAGGACAAGGAGACTAAACGACCACGAACAGACCAAATTTATATAAATAAGAAACAAAAGGACACAAACGAGAGCGTCGGCCATCAGCCTAAGCACCGGCGTCCCCCAGGGCCTCGTACTGAGCCCACTGCTATTCAGTGTCTACACTCATGATTGTGCTCCCCTCCACCACAGTAACACCATCATAAAACTTGCAGATGACACCACTGTGGTGGAGCTCATCTCTGGGGGGTACGAGGTGGAGCGTCTGTCAGTGTGGTGTCAACAAAACGACTTTATCCTCAACACAGCCAGAACAAAAGGGATCAATGTGGACTACAGAAAGAAGACATGCAGCCACTACTCATCCTCTGTGGAGAGGGTTTCTGACGTTTGCTCTCTGGGTGTGCACATTCAGGACGACCTGACCACCTGGAGCATAAACAGCAACCACTGTGAAGAAGGCCCAGCAGAGCCTGCTGAGGGTCCTGAGGAGCAACAACCTGCAGCAGAGGCTGCTAGTGGCCTTCTGTCGCTGCTCCATAGAGAGCATCCTCAGCTACTGCATGTGTGTTTGCTTTGCCAGCTGCACAATAGCAGACGAGAAGGTTCTCCAAAGGGTCGTCAGTACGGCCCAGAACATCACCGGCTGTCCTCTGCCTTCTCTCTCGTTGCCTCATACAATGAAAATAAAGACATGCTGATTCTGATTCTGAAGCAGGATACAGGAGACACAATGAGACAAAAATGAGACGCAAAATGACCAAAAACA
Organism: Stegastes partitus; assembly: GCF_000690725.1. Taxonomy (NCBI): domain Eukaryota; kingdom Metazoa; phylum Chordata; class Actinopteri; family Pomacentridae; genus Stegastes; species Stegastes partitus. The sequence goes on along the minus strand of NW_007578910.1, from coordinate 185,077 downwards.
AGACAGAAGTGTCCCAAAGAGACAAACATGACGTAAAGAAGACGCATAGCAACGAGACAAAATACTGTAGGAGGTAAGATGAGCCCACAGTGAAGGAACAACAGCCAGAAACTGCTGCTTGAAGCTCAGTGTTGTTGGATAGAAACCGTCTTTAGTGTTCGTTTGACTCAGAAATAAGTCGTTAAAATTCCTCCAGACTGAAAGAATTTCTTTATTAACGACAGATGAACTAAACTTCTGCTCCAGGAGTGAGAAGCCACTCGGAGCAGCAGACTCGAGCTCCGCTGGTCGTCTGAGGGTGGACTCGGTTCGTCGGCTACGTGTCGGGCCGTTTCCTCTGCAGGATGCCGGTTCTTCCAATCCGTCTGATTGCCGACTGGCCGCGGTCCAGAGCGAGCAGCGCTCACACAATCAGACACACAGAACAGACACAGACACCAAGAAAAACATCCTGTTCTCACTGCGAGCACCGAGATCTTCCTTCCTCTTCGTACCTCCAGAAACACTTCAGCGCTCTGATGTAACCTGAACAACACGGAGGCCCGAAGCTGCGATCCGAAGATAAAAGATGTTTGCTTTTCGGTTACGAAACGGCCCAAGAGGGAAACGACGAGCCGCGGCCAAGTTTTAAAAAGCTCCTCAAGAACCGCTGGACTCCATCAACACGTCTGATGAAGATGGACGAGGTCGGACCAGAGCAAACAAACCCAAGTGATGAACACAGTCCGGACTGAAAACAAACACTACAGGGGCACAAAATGTGGAATAAAGTGAATAAATCCAAGGTTTTTGTTTCAAAGGTAATAAAAATGTTTGAATACACAATTTGACATCAGGTTTAATTAACACATGAAGCTTTAAAGCATCAAAATTAAGAATTAAGAGTCTAAAATAATATTTAGATTTTAAAAATTAAGACATTTGTGAAAGAAAAATGTAAAAACTGATGATTTATTGATATAAAATTGAGGAATATTTAGTCCAATTTAAAAGTTATTGAGATTATTAAATCAAAGCTAGTAAATATTTAGTCAAATATAAATTAAAGTTAAAGTTAATGAGGCTGTTACATCAAAATTAATACATATTTAGCCGAAACTAAACAAAAAGTTTGGTTGATTAAGTCAAAACTGTGAGTCTATTGGACAAAAAGTAAAGCTCTTGAGATCCACTGAATTAAAATTAATAGATATTTAGTCAAATTATAACATTTATGAAGTCAAACTGAAGAAAAATGTAGTGAAATTTAAGACATAATGAAATTTATCAACTCAAAATTAGTCAATATTTAGTCAAATATAAATTAATATTTTTTGTTATTATGTAAAAATGTAAAGTTAATTAATGAGGCTGTTACGTCAAAATTAATACATATTTAGCAGAAACTAAGCAAAAGAATCTGGGTTATTAAGTCAAAATTTATTAATATTCACTCATATTAAAAAGTTTAAGAAATTTATCAAGTGAAATTCATGAGATATTTAGTGAAATGTGAAAGATTATTAGATGTACTGTCAAAATTAGTAAATATTTAGTCTAATTCAAAAGACTATGACATTTATTAGGTCAAAATTATGAGCCTATTGGACAAAATGTAAAGCTTTTAAATCAGAATTAACAGATATTTAGTCAAATGTAAGAAGAAATAACATTTATGGAGTCAAACTGAGCAAAAATATAATGAAATCTAAAACATAATGATGTTTATTAACTCAAAATGAACAAATATTTCATCAGATTCACAAGACGAGAAGATGCACGATGCCAAGATGACACCATATTAACAAAAAGTGGGGAATTTATTAAACTAAGCAAAATAAAACAACACAATGACATTTACAAAGTCTGAACTAGGAAGTTCTCTGAATGTAAATTAAGATAATTATGACGTTCATGAAGTACGATGACAGCAGCTAAACCGAAGTCATGACAAAACTTTGTACGTTACATTAGAACTACAACACAGTAGGTCTGAATCTACTCAGACTAATAATAGAGAACGTGTCGCATGAGAGTCTGCCGGATGATTTACTGCGACGCCAGAGCTGTCAGACGGGATATAAAGTTTATATAAATGAAACCTGCAGCGAGATGGGAAACGTCCGCCAACGGAAGCAGCTCTCAGGAACATTTGGGTTAATGTGACACGGCACAGAGGAAACGCCTCCCTTCATACAAACACCGGCAGCTCTGACAGATCTGGACCGTAAACGCTGCTCATGGAGGAAACCGACACCGCGACGAGTGGAGATATAAAGGTTTCCTCTGCAGAAGAGTCGACTGAACATCTCTCAGAGTCCAATTAAAGTAATCATGAAGAAATGGAAGGAATGTGGAGCATGAGTAACTCACCATCAAAGCTTTATGGGAGACAAAGACTCTGTGGGAAAAAGTACATATTTGATCTGGACTAGAGTTCATCAGAAGACATGTGGAGACTCTGAAGTCACTTGGGAGTAGGTTCTTTGGTCTGAGGAGACCAGAATGGAGTTTTTTGTCCATCAGACTAGACGCTATGATTGACAGACACCAAACACTGAACATCCAGACATACACATGATCCCCACTGTGAAGCACGGTGGTGGCAGCGTCATGATGAAGCACGGCGGTGGCAGCGTCATGACGAAGCACGGTGGTGGCACCATCATGACGTGAAGCACGGCGGTGGCAGCATCATGACGTGAACCTGATGCAGTCTGCAGGAGAACTGAGACTTGGAGAAGACTTGTTTTCCATCCAGACAATGAGCCCAAGCAAACAGCCGAAGCTGGTTTATGACAAAAGGTTTTGATGTTTTTGTCGTAATAAACAAACGCCTCCGATGCTTCGGTCTTCGCAGCACAAAGGGTTCAGAGAGTTCATGAGTAAATAAGTTCTTGTTGTTTTGTCTCGGAGTCTCGTGGAGAGAAAACATGGAGCTGATTGTCCATCGACTATAAATAAACACGTGTTGAAGCCTCGCCGTGATCACGTACACACTCCAACACCTGAGCGCTCAACAATCACAGGTTAGAGGTTTGAACTCGTCTTCCTCCTGAAACATGCTGAGTTCTCATCAGCTCAGGTTCATTAGTGAGGCTCTTATCAAACAACCAGACGCTGTTTCTGTTGCCCAGCAGCTGCTTCGGTGCTTTTTCATTTGTGGTGTCGGATTTTTTACTTTATTATCTCTTAGAGAACATTATATTATAACAAAAGCGATCTTTCTTGTCTACTGTTTTGAGCTGGTTTCAACCAAAGAAAGTCTAACTGAGCTCGATCAGTGAGTCTCTCGAAGAAAATGTGAATTAAAGCAGATTTCAAAGCACCAACATGATGCAAAAATTACTCGTTTTCCAGGTTAGTCTTGTTAAACCTTTTTTCAGCACGTGGACGGAACAAGAAGATGCTGAAACGCTGAAAACTTGTGACGCCTACGTTTAGTTTCAGGCATTAACTTGAAGAAAACACATAAATTACTGTAAAAATTCAGCTAATTCTCACATCAGTGTGCTGTTTTTAGGAAACATGCTCAGAAAAATGTAGAATTTTTAATTTCTCACTTGTTTTTATTTCTTTCTCTCTGAATATCTATTTGTAATAAACTCAGCGACTCGGATCGTCTGTATTCGTGTCAACGTTCTGGTTTCTCACCGTTCCTGCAGCCCGGCCGCCGGTTTCATCCTGAAGGGGGAGGGGCAGGGCCTCAGCTCGTGATTGGCTGTCACCGGGGCAACGCTGACCAGGTGGGCGGGGCTGCTGCTGACAAAGGTGACGGGGGCGGGGCTACGAGGAGAAGATGGAACAAGTTATTGATCGAAAACGTACAAACTGATCGGAAACATCGCGACTAAATGAACGACCTCCTCAAGGTCGACTCGTTCTGGAGCTTTCAGCCAAATCACACGATTAAAACCTGCTTTTAACGATATTTCCACTTCCTGATGCTAATTCTCTGTTTAAATGTTTTATAAACAATATTTCATAATCATTAACAACATCCGTCACCCTGCACCCAAGCGCTATGAGATGACTTGTTGTTGTAAATATGCGCTATACAAATAAAATTGAATTGAATTGAATTGAATTGAATTGAATTGAATTGCTTCGTCCGAACCATTCTGGGATCTCACTCCAGCTGTCAACTCACCTGGGCAGCGGGACGGCAGGTGGCGCGAGGCGGCGGCAGGCTGCGATTGGCTGCTGCGGGGGAGTGGGCGTGGCTACAACAGGAGGGAGCTCAGCCTGGACCATGCTGCTTCCTGACGTCACCACCTGAAGGACACGACAACGTTTTACAGGTGTTACATGTCTGAGCAGGTGTGGGCGGGGACAGGCGAGGTGTGCGGCTCACCTTGGTGCCCTTCAACTTGTGGGCGGAGTCAGGAGGGACGGTCGGGGTCAGGTGGAGGTCAGGGGGCGGGGCTTTCAGCTGTCTGTCAGAAACCTGGACCTTCTCCTTCAGTCGGTACAAAACCTGGAAGAAGAAAAATGACGTGAATCATTTATAAAACAATAATCCAACAAAAGAACCATCGATCCAGAAACCGCTAGAAACTTAATTTAAATCTTTTAAAGAGCAAAACGTCAAAACAAATCCATGTTGGAGCTGGAAGACATCGTCTACATGTTGATATTTTGACTATTTTGGAAGCTCCACTGGTTAAAATTAGATCTTATGCTGTTTAAAGTTACTCCGTCTTTACAAGTGTTTTATTGTCTTATTTTACTGTTTTATTGTTGTTTTTCAATGACTTGTGTATTTAATTGTTTTGTATTATCGTATTATTACTATTATTATTATTATTATTATTATTATTATTATTATTATAACATATCTATATTATAATATTAGTCATTTAAAACAGACAAAACTATGTAATTACACCATGTAAAGCATGCTGGGACTGAAAAACAACAGACTTTTACCTAAATACCTTCATTTATGTGAGTCTCACGTCAACATTTATGGCTTTTCATAATTAAATCAGGATTTTTAAGACATTTTATGGCGTTAACCCACTAAAACCTGCCGACTGGTGGCTTTAAAATCCAAAAAATAACACAAATTTACATTATTCATCAGCAAGACCAGGGTTTAGAGGTTTAAACTTGAGAAACAAATGAAGTTCAAACCGTTCTGAGACGTTCAGGAGCTGCAGACGTTAATCATCTTTGTGCTCCAGACGATCAGAAGCTTCACTTCCTGTCTTTTAATCTCTTTGTCTAAAGTTTATTGATTAAACTGAGCATTAAATTGATAAATGTTGCTGAGGATCCGACAGGACGTCACTGATTGATTCACCAGAACCTGTTTCCTTCTGGTGCAGCGTCGCCCTCATGTGGACTAAAGGTGTCGCTGCAGCAAAACAAAACAACATTTAACTGTCTCTGAAGTCACTTTTCTATTTACTGGGCTCCTTTTCAACCATTTTTTAATGATAATTAGTCGCTATACATTTTATATTTCCTTTCACACTGTCATTTATTTATTTTTGTTTATATTGAATTTCAGATTCTAGAAGAATTTCAGAACCAAAGCAGCAGTTTTATAGTTCCCTGGAACAACAAAGAAACAGTAATTTTCTTTTCTTGAGTAATATATTTTGGGGGGTCGGTGGTTGATGCTGCCCCCTGCCAATACATATATAGATCATCTTTTTACTATTTATTTATTGTATTTATTTGGTATTATGTCATTTTTTATTTATTTATTTTTTTAAATTAATGTTTTCTTTTTTCTTTCTTTCGTTTTTAGGAGATATTTGATGCTGTCACTTCTACTTTTTTGTTGCTGTTATTTTATTTTACCTATTTGTTAACGTTTATTATTGTAGTTTATTATTCTAATAGTTTTATATTATTATTTTTTTTAAATTTCCTTTTTTGTTGTTGTTACTTATTATTGTTTATTTAATTATTAGACTTTATCCATTCAATACGTTGTTGTTTTTGTTTTTTTGTTTCATTTTGGAGGGTGCAGACTGACCTCTAATAGTCACTTCCTAATATTTTTTATATTTTTACATTTAGATTTTTTTTTACAATTTACTTTACTTTTATTCTATTTATTTGTTCTATTTGTTAAATGAAATCAGCAGTGATTCCTTCTCAGCCCGCCAAAATAAAAACTTTATAAAAACAACACATTTTTGCTCCTTTATTCAATTTTGCATTATTTCATGTATTTATTATTATTTATATTATTTTAAATGAACTTATTGTTTATGTGTCTCATTGTTTTGTGACCGACCACCAGTTTAAACTGAGCTCTATAAAAACACCATTTTTCTGTTTTTATCAGACAGGTGTG
>NW_007578910.1:169950-178695 GCF_000690725.1 Stegastes partitus | reverse complement strand
GTATTGATCAGGTGTGTTATCGTATTGATCAGGTGTGTTACTGTATTGATCAGGTGTGTTATCGTATTGATCAGGTGAGTTTTACCATCAAGCAGGTGATGACGATGACGAAGACGGTGAAGAAGAGGACGACGGCGTAGAAGCCCTCTCTGCTCCACACGTGGTCCCTCTGCTCGCCCTGCAGGACGTTCTTCTGCAGGAACGTCCAGGAAGGTACAGAAAGAAGAATAATGAACACAGACTCTATAAACAACAACAACGATGAAGACGTGAAGGTTTGGATCTGCTGCAACACTGTTGCTGCATCCTGGGCTAAACCGGCTGTTTGTTAGTTTATCAGAACCAATCAGAGCATTTGTTTCTCTCGTGGCGGCGGGACGTCGGCCTCAGATGGACTCGGCGCCGACAGGACCTGGGACTCTGGTTCTGATCCATTGCTGTAACGTTATCGAGGCGCCGCTCACAGTAATAACATTAATCTGCTCCGTGAAGCTGATGGATGGTGCTTTAACCGTCCTATTAAACTTTCAGCAGCAGCACTCTGCTCTCTAATCATCCCCATCCATCCTCCCAGCCCGTCGCCACGGCAACTAACGAGGATGCTGCCTGACGGGTTGCCGTGGCGACCGGAGAGCAGCAACAGCAGAGACTCACCTCGGTGGAGACCTCGGTGATGCCGAAGTGTCCCAGGTGGCGGTGCAGCACCCGGACGTTCAGCGATTGGATGACCTCCTCAGCGGGGCGGGGCTCCGACACTCCCAGCCTATCAGAGGACACGAAGAGCTCGATGCCATTCTTCTTCTCCTGCAACAAGAAGAAGAGGTCGGTCAGCGAGTCGGTGGAGCCGCCGGTGGAACCAGACGGATGGTGAGTGTCGTACGTTCAGCTGGTTGATGTGAACGCGTCCTGCGGGGACGCCGAGCGCCGCCGCCACGCCTTCCCGAAACCACCGAAGAAGACTGACGTTCAGCCGCCGCACGTCCACAGCCAGGTACTGAGAGGAGGAGAAGAAGAAGCCTTAGATCAGCGTTAATGACCAGGAGAACCATAAAGGACACAAAGGGGAGGAGCCACAACCTTCAGATTAAAGGTCCACATTGTTCCCCATTAAAGCTCATTCATTTCTACTCATTTAGACACATTTTGGTCACGTTCAGGTCACCAGGACTCCTGCAGCCAGTTTTTTTAAGTTATTTTGAACTCATTCAGAGCCATTTTAGTTTCATCGAGTTTTGGTTCATTGTGGATGAATTTTCTGCTAATTTTGGACAAGTTTGACTGAAAATATTAAATATAACACAGGACAGGTACAGGTATCAGATCACTTGGTAACGTCTGGTCCCAACTTCTGAGTTTAAAAGACCCAGATTGATCCATTTTAAAACAAATAAATAGAAGTCTTTACAGGGTTTCTGAGCTCAAAATGCCACAGAGATGGTTGAATTCACAGCATCTGTATAACTCCTGGATTTAGTTCTGTCTTAAAAAGGCTTTTTAAGTATCTGTAGCTTTAAATCCAGGAAGAAGACGCTCTGGTTGACAAGACAGAAGAAAAACGGACCGATTGTGTGAGACCAGGATTTCCTATCGCTTCATCATTTTACAGAATCAGAAACACTTTACTGAACTCTGTTATTGTGGCTAATGTTAGCCACATTAGCTTCACAACATGCAAACAATGGAGATTTAGTTTGTTGTTGAGACTAATGCTAATGTTAGCAACATTAGCTGCATAACATACTAACACTGGGGCTTCCCTTTGCTGTTGTGGCTAATGCTATTGTTAGCCACATTAGCTGCACAAAAAGCTAACACTGGAGATTTATTTTGCTGTTGAGACTAATGCTAATGTTAGCCACATTAGCTGCTCAACAAACACACTGAGGATTTCTTTTGTTGTTGAGGCTAATGCTAATGCTAACCTCATTAGCTGGATAACATGCTAACACTGGGGATTTCCTTTGTTGTTGTGGCTAATGCTAATGTTAGCCACATTAGCCACACAACATGGTAACACTGGAGATGTATTCTGCTGTTGAGGCCAATGCTAATGTTAGCCACATTAGCTGCATAATATGCTAACACTGGGGCTTTCCTTCGCTGTTGTGGCTAATGCTATTGTTGGCCACTTTAGTTGCACAACAAGCTAACACTGGAGATTTATTTTGTTGTTGAGGCTAATGGTAATGTTAGCCACAATAGCCACACAACACACTAACATTGAGAATTTCTTTTGTTGTTGAGGCTAATGTTAATGTTGGCCACATTAGCTGCATAACATGCTAACACTGGTTCTTTCCCTTGCTCTTGTGGCTACTTGCTATTGTTAGCCACACAACATGCAAACACTGGGGATTTCCTTTGTTGCTGATGCTAATGCTAACGTTAGCCACATTAGCCACACAACATGCTAACACCGGAGATGTATTTTGTTGTTGTGGCTAATGCTAATGTTAGCCACATTCGCTGCTCAACACAGTAACACTGGGGGGGTAACACTTCTACCATTTTGCTAGATTTTTACAACACATACTTAAAGTTACCCAAAAGTATGTGATTTTATTAAACTGTTTCCAACGAGGATGCCTGAATCAACACTTCAACGTAAACACGGACCGTTTCAAATAAGCTAATTTATTTTCAAACGGGTGGAAAACAGATTTAAAAACAAAGAGTTTCCTTGAACAAGAAGTAAACGAACGTGTCGATGACCTCTGCAGCTCTCGGTCCGTCTGCAGCTTGAACTCCGTCAGCGCTTCGCTAAAACAACAACATGTTCTGCTGCCGCTTAATTCAATATCCGGATCCAAACCGCAGCCAGACACACGGCTGATGTTATTATCGTCTGCTCTGGTTTCACTTTGGTCTCTTAAACAAAGCGAAGCGTCTCCGACCACAAACACAAGAAAACAAAACAACAAATTAAACACCACCGGACACAAAACCTCACATGAACCAGTTTTAAAGGCAAAGATGAGAAAAACTGAACATTCTCACAATTTGATTTGATTTTCTGCAGCTCAAAGATTTAATCAATAAAAACACAATGAACCTGAAATAAAAGCAACAATCAGCCTGCAGACAACTAAACAGTCTGACAAACTAAACACTAGTCTAGTTACACAAATGACCAAAAGAACTGATTAAATCTCACCTTTAAGGAGCTGGAACATGGACGTTTTCTGCCACTTTCACTCAAACTATCGATCAATGATTAAAACTATTTAAACCGTTAAAGTAGCAGCACAAAATAAACGCAGCACGGAGGCATTTAAACACTTTTAAAAGCTAAAAAGTTTCTGTTTCTTGACATAAATGACCAAGAAAATGATCAATTCTCACATTTAAGAAGCTGGATTCTGTCAGTTATCTGCTTTTTAGCTCAAACTATTAATCGACAATCAATAAAAAATGTTAAAGCAGGTAACTGAGCGCAGATATTTTAACAAACGCAACAGTTTACCGACTATGAATGACAAAGAAATTCAAATAATTTGTCGTTTGCGCCTAAAAACAACTCGAACTGCACAAAATAAAAGCAGATTCTTGTTATAAATCACTATGTCGCACAAAAAAAAGCTCTCAAAGTGATTTTTAAACAGTAAAACAGTTTCAGAGTTCATCAATCTGCAAAAATTAATACAAAATCCAACTCAGAGTCGTCTGAGATGAAAAACCTTCAGTTTAGTGCATAAATAATAAAGAAAAACTGACAGTTTTTAGACTAAAATGATAAATTTGAGATTAAAACAGTAAAAGCAGGTAAACAGAAACCAAGAGATGTTTAAACAAACTAATAAATCTTCAGTTTTCTGACACAAATCAGCAAGAAAACCAGAAAATCCTCACATCTGTTGGTTCTTATTGGTTCAAACTAGTTAAAGCAGGAAACAGAACAAAGTGTCTCAATAAAACTCTGAATTTTCTCTGAATCTGTGTTTAAAAAACGTCTCAAACTGTCAATCAAGAATCAAAATCGTCGCAAAATCAACTCAGAGACGTTTAAAGGAGCAAATATCTTCAGTTTACTGAATAAAACCGACAAGAATCAACTGACATTTCTGACACTGAAGCACTAAATTAATCAAAACTGTTTAAATGGATGATAAAATCACATTTAAAGAAGCTCAAATGTTCAGTTTACTGACACAAAACTAGAACAAACACGACAGCAAACCACTAAATGTTCCTTCATGTGTCTGAAGAAGCTCTCAAAGTGTGTTTTTATTAATTAAATCAGTTTGTTTCAGCAGCAAACAATAAAAATATCTCATTTACTTCTCACAGATTCAGAAGCTCTGTCACTAAAACGCTGCTTTTTCCCTCATCTGTGCTTAAAAGTGACTCGAATCGACTCGTCCGTAATCGATTCTGTCGTTCAGCCGGTGCAGCTTTAATCAGTTTAAGCAGATAAACGGTCAGAAAACCAAACAGCAGAGCAACTAATCAGGTTTCAACACCAAACACAGGAACGACGACGACCAGAGGAACCGGAGTCTGAACGAGACAAAGAGTTAAAAACCAGAATAAAGCCACGAAACCTTTAAGCAACCCAGCAGCAACGTTTAAACAACCTTACCGGGCGAACATGCAAACATTGTTGGTCCTCCGGAGGAGTGGACGCCTGACAGCCAGAGCTCAGGGACCAATCGCTTCCTGACCTACCGACTCGCTGATCTCTGATTGGCTTAGAGCCCAACCTGCCGCCTGATTGGCCGTCGTCCAGGTAATGCCATTATCCCGCCGCGCTTCCTGTCGGGATCAGCTGCTATTTATGTCCCACACACAAACAAACAGACACACTAATCAGCACTAATTAGCCCTCAGGTCAGGGGGAGGGGGAGGGGCCTGGTCTGGACCAATCAGGTGCGTCGAGGAGGGGGCGAAGGGGGGAGAGGATCAATAAACATGAAAGGAAGAGATGAGGGGTGAGGAAAACACAGAAAAGTGGTAGAAACTAAAAATAAAACAAAATCAGGCTAAAAAAAAATCATGAAAAGCTGCAAAAAATTAGTCAATCAATTAATTAATTTATCGACAGAAAATTACCTAAAGCTGTAAAACGTAAACTGGACAGTAAATTAAATATTCTGCTGTATTTCACTGTATTAATAAACATTTATTTCAAGTTTTTATGGTTATTATTCAGCCAAACAACCAGTTATTAAAGAAAAACATGAAAAATTAAGTAATTAGTTGATCAACAGGTTCCAAAACGTCGCCTGTAGAGTAAACACTGATGTTTTTCTAACCAGTAAATTGACTGTTTTCAGTTTTTCAAGCTGTTGGGCGGCACAAAATAAGTTCATAGATAAAAATTACTGCATTAAAAACGTTTGTTTTGCTAAAAATCAATTATTAAAGGAAATACGCTTTAAAATGTGATTCAAAGTTCAAAGTATTTGTGCTGCAACGGCTGAAAAAATCCAAGAAATAAAAGCAGGAAATTTCCCCGTTTTTGAGGCAAAAACAACGAAAAGAAAAAAATATAAATAAAATTAAAGAACGAAATGATCATATATTTCAGACTTTTATGTTGCTTTGCAGATTTTTTTCTGGTAAAAGTTTGTAAATATTTTTCAAATATTCATCTAAATACAGGCTTCATGAAAAATCTGGATTTTACTCATATTATTGTGCTGTTTTGTCCTTAAAATGACAGTTTTCTGCATTTAAATCCTCTAAAAACTGAATTATTTTCCAGAATTTTGCTGTCATTTGAAAGAAAAATCATGTTTCTTTGACAGATTTTCCCTTTTTTTGTTGTAACTACAGATAACATCTAGTAAAAAATAATCTCTGAAATCATTTGATATCTGAACATCCATATTTGATGCCCTGAGCAGCAACACACTGTTAAAGCCACGTTTCTGTGATGTTGTGGAAACGTTTCTTCTGGAAACGTGAGCGACACGTGCAGCTTCACAAACAGCCGAACTAGTCCACACGAGGCCGTTCACGCTCGAGTCGCTTCCTTTGAGAAAAAAAAAAAACGTCTTTGGTTCAGAGACACGACATCAGAGCTTCTATTAATATCACGCTGCGGCTTTATCGGAGGATTTATGAATGAACAAATACACAACAGGATTCTGAGGATCTGTTCAACCACAGAGAACGTGTCTAACCCGGAAACGCATTCAGCGCTGTGTTGTTTATGAAATAAATGAATGAATGTAAGCAGTCGGACTGATTTGTTTCACGCCGTCGCTGTATTAAAGTGAAACTAAAACCCAAATCAGTCAGAAACCATCGATCACGCTTATGTTCACATTCGTCCCAGAAAAACTACTTCTGTGTTTATAATCGGGAACAAAAACTATAGATATTGTGACCATCAACGGTGGTTGAGATAATTCACACACAGGAGCATACACATAGATATGTATAATAACGGCTGGATGTCTTAAGGCGGCGTTTCGAACGGGATCACCGGCGGCCATCTTGGTTCGGGGCAGACCTGGGGTACGTGAAGGACGGTGAGCGATCTGCACAAACGTAAATATTCTTACCTCGCTGAAATCTTGACGGATTTACAAACGGTTTGGTTTCTTACAAACGTCATTAACGTGGCTACAATTCAGATTTGAACATCGGTAGAAAACCGAGCAAGTTCTGGTTATTTAAAAAGTACACACACCACTACAACACAGTGTAATGGGTGAGCGAGCGGACCGTACCAAGATGGCTGCCAGCGCGGACGAGACATCTGGCGTGCGCGCGCGCGCATGCGCGCTTGTGTGTGTGTGTTCCATGTGGATCAAAGGCAACATTAAAGGCAAATGTCATGATGTCATCGATGATGTCACAGCCCAAGGTGGAAAATCCCTAAATAGCCCTGAGTTCTGAACATTTCATCCGCTTTCAAACCGTCAGAGCAGCAGCATCTTCACTGAACGATCTGCATCAGACAACGACAGCAAACATCTACAAACCACAAACAGTCTTGTAGCAACAGACGACCTACAAACTCTTCAGAACCGCCGTCAAACACAGACTAGTACTGCGTTATTTCTGTATTTCTGTAGTGTTTTTAGTCGCTTCATTTGTACTACAATGGCTCAGAGACGTCAACCTGAAAGGCGAGTTACATTTGTCGACAGCCCTCAGCAGACTCCCCTCAGAAAGGGTAAGGGTAACCCAACTGGACTGACCATTACCATGGATCTAGTCAAGAGAGGAAATGACCGGCCGATGGAGGGACATAACAACACGGGCCGGCGGCGTCACCAGCACCCAGCTGAAAGGGAGCAGTTTCCTCACCAGGCCTACAGACAGAAGGCCCAAACCTCCAAGCTGGAGGAACATCTGGCGAACCAGAACAGCCAGCGAAAACAGGGCCGAAGGTATGTCAACCAGCAGGACCAGGCCTCCTCCCAGACACAGGCTCCAGGCAAACCATGGGCCAAAGCTGGTAAAGGTCAGGACAAGGTCAGAGAGCGGCCCGTCCAGAGAGTCGAGCAGCCCGCCGCTGAGACCCAGACTGTAGCCATGACACAGGACCACGTCATGCCCTCCCAGAACGAGGTCCAAGAGCAGCTCAGCCAGAGAGACGACGAAATCGCAAGGCTCAGACTTGAAAATGACCGTCTCTCTGCGATGCTGGAAGCTACAAACCTCCAGGGAGAAAATGAACAGAAAGAAATGGAGCCACTGCAGATGGAGATCCAGGCGATGGAGGAAAAACACAAAAAACTCCAGGAAGACTACGCCAACCTGCAGGAGGCCAAGAATATAGCAGAAGAAAAGGCAAACAAGCTGGAGGAGAGGATTTATTTGATGCTGAACAACAAAAAGGATCAAGTCCTCTATATGGACGGCTACATTAGAAAGCTCCTCGCAGAAAAGAGCTGCTTCATCGACCAGACTCACCAGAGCAATATCCGCATCAGGAGTCTGGAAGATGAGCTGCTGCAAAACAGCTGGTTGGCATCAGAGATGACCGCCAACATCGAGTCCTTGAAGGAGCTGCTCTCTGTGAAAGAGAACGAACTCCGGAGAATCAGTGACGTCAACCAGGACCTCTGTGAAAAGCTCTCGACCACTGAGGAGAAGCTGGTGGAACTCCAGGTGAGAGAAACCGCCTGGAAAACTGAGCAGGACACCATCGAGCAGCTCAGGAAAGATCTCACCCTGAGAGAGCAGGAGGAGGAGGAAATGCTGCAAAAGCAGCAAGAAAATGACAGAAACAAAGACCTGCAGGAGGGAATCAGAGAGCACGAAGAAAAGAATCAGGAGCTGCTCTCTGTGAAAGAGAATGAACTCCAGAGAATCACTGACATCAATGAGGATCTCTGTGAAAAGCTCCTGACTGCTGAGGAGAAGCTGGTGGAACTCCAGACGAGAGAAACCGCCTGGAAAACTGAGCACGACACCATCGAGCAGCTCAGGAAAGATCTCGCCCTGAGAGAGCAGGAGAAGGAGGAAATGCTGCAAAAGCAAAAACAGACTGAGGACAGCAACATACTCCTGCAGGAAAGAATCAGAGAGTATGAAGAAAAGAATCAGGAGCTGCAGGAGCTGTGCCTCAGAAAGAAAAATGAGTTCAAGAGCAGTCAAGACGACGACCTCGAGAAAAAACAGATTGAAAAGCAGAAAGAGGAGAAACAAGAACAAAAGCAGCCAGAAAAGAAGGTGGAGAAGAAGAAGAAGAAGCAGAAAAGCTGCTGGAGCTGGCTGAAGCTCAAGAAAAAGAGCGACAGCTAGATGGAGGAGGCTGCTGCTGGTTCAGTGTAGCTGGACAACAGA
>NW_007578910.1:168447-169660 GCF_000690725.1 Stegastes partitus | reverse complement strand
GTAATCAACCAATCAATCAACAAAAAAAAAAAAAGTATGTTGACATCGGACCTGTGCTTTGACCAAATTATCAGCCTGGTTCAAAATAATGGTAAAAAAAAAAAAAAAACTAAAAAAAAAAAAAAAGTATGTTGACATCGGACCTGTGCTTTGACCAAATTATCAGCCCGGTTCAAAATGTTGGTTGTCAACCCTCTCGATTAACCAAAAAAAGAAAAGCATGTTGACACCAGCCCTAAAACATTCATATCGGTCCATCCCTACGTCTGCTAATCTTACACTCTCTTCATTCCTACTTTCCTGTCCTTTCCTTTCCACCCCCCGATGAATCGCCACCTTAACGCGGTGGAGGGGTTTGAGTGTCCCTGTGGTCCTGGGAGCCATGTTGTCTGGGGCATCAGCCCCTAGTTGGGTCTCCCAAGGCAAAGCGGTTCTGTGTGAGGGGCCAGACCAAGAGCGATTCAAGCGGGGCGCCGCTCCAGCTCACCTGGTGGAGCTGGCGTCCCATGGACAGGGCTACAGTCCCCATGTGGAGGCCATGAGCTGGAATCCCGCTCATGGTCCTTTCCCACACGTCCTCCCTCCACTCTTCTCCACACTTTCCTGTCTCTCTCTCTCACTGCTCTATCAAAGAAAAGTGCAGAGGCCAAAAAAATAACTGTTTAAAAAAAAACATCCATCAAATGAAGAAATAAAAATCTGCTGTGTGGATGATATTAATCTGAAGACATGTCTCATTTCAGGTTTTAAGATTTAACTCTTGCAGGTATCAGGTTATGGTTCATCAAAGTACTAAAACGAAGGCGACTGGACTGGTTAAAGTTCTTATCTGAAAGGGTTTGTTAGAACTTAAACAGAAAGCCAAGCAAGTGACACACCTGACGACGAAAGTGTTCAGGTGCAGGCACTCAGCTCTCGACTGAGTCAGTTAGGAAGAAAAAGTAGCCCCACATTCAATCTGGAAGATTCACATTTTAACAACGATCACAGTCGTGACTCTATAAACATGGTGGCCAGTGGTCTGGACATTTAAAATGCGCTCAGCTCGTAGAAACGTCTGTTCATAAAAACCTCTGCTAAAAACACTGCTAATAGAAAACTTTTCAACTTCAGCAAATTAGTGTAGAACGCTCTTTCCACTGTTTTCCAACTCATGTTTGGCCGCTCACCTGTCAGAGAACATCGGTAAAATGTAGCATCTACCGGAGCAGCA
>NW_007578910.1:157809-166681 GCF_000690725.1 Stegastes partitus | reverse complement strand
GGAGCAGCATGTGAGGCGTTCAGAGAACATCGGCAAAATGTAGCATCTACCGCAAAATGCAAAGACAGCTGTTCATCAGCTGCATGGTGCATTAATAGCTGTGGCAGGGCTGAACCAAAACAAAGGGGTGGACGACCAGATCATTAGCTGGTGCAACCAGCAAAGAAAGTTGGTAGCACCAGGGCTACCATTGGAAAAGTTAGTCTGGAGCCCTGCTACATGTAGTTCAGTTTTAGGTAAAGGAGAGACAATTATATAACAATATGTAAAGAAGTCTTACAATTACAACCGGCCCTTTGAGGTTAAACATAATGCTCATGTGGCCCAGGATGAAAATGAGTTTGACACCCCTGATTTAGAAAGTGTGTAAATGATGACCAAACTGTGTAGCTGTAGTACATTTGTACGCGCTCTTACACACTCACTACTGGTTAGTGAGTGTGTTAGTAGATGTTTTACAAAAACGCACAAATTTAATTTCCAATTAATGTCCTATAAACCATTGTTCATGCAGGAATTCATGATTTCAAGCATTTACTGAGAACTTACTACCACTATTTTCTCGATATATATTTGTAATATCATGACAATTAGATCTGGAGGTTCAAGTCTGGGCCCACTGCTGTTCAGCTGTTTACACCACGTTATCTGGAGCTGCACGGACTTGTTAATTATTTATCACTTATTCAATTAATCATCAACTATTTTGATAATTGATTGTTCAGTTTGAGTTTAAGTAAAAGAAAACATTCTGTGATTTTTTAACGTGAATATTTTCGGGTTTCAACAACAGTAAAGTGAAAATCTTTGGGAAACACTAATCGACATTTTACATTATGTTCTGGTATTTATGCATCAAACAACCAATCAATTAGTCCAACTGAATAGTCAACAGTGAAATTAATAGTTACCTGCAGCCCTGTTTATGACATTTTGACACTGTTAAAATCCACAGTTTAAAAAATACCAGGTGGATCGCTGCTTAATTGAGAAAATACACAGCTTGTTAAACACCGGGTATGAATACAAGGATTAAAAATGCTTTTTTTTGCTGCAGAAATTGCTAAAGTGCTGATAAAACGAGAGGAAACGTTGACAGGAGCTGCAGCTCCGGATGAATCATGATTCTCTCTGTGGGCTTGAAGTGGCGTCAAAGTTCCCTCCGCCGACAGACGCAACGCAAACCGCCGACATGAATTATTCATCGGCTGCTGAGCGCCGAGATGTGGAGGCAGAACCACCTGCTGAGGTTCTGCTCGCTCAGACGGTCGCTTTTCTGCAGAACGTCGACGCACATTTGATGCCACAGGAGGAAAAATAAAAAGACTCTCTTATTAATGCACATTAGAGCTGCAGGGACGGTTTGAATGATTATCTCCTCATGACTAAACATGCCTGTAAGATGACAATTAATTTAATTAGAATACAAGATGAAATAAAAAAAACCAACACTGTGAAGAAATAAAAATAAAAAATCTGTATTTTACAGATATTTCTATTATTAAAAGGAGAGGAAAAAAGCTGTATATTAATTTTTTACTGGCATTTTAAAGATCGTTCTGATTCTATTAAAGTACAGATAACAGCTGGTAAAAAATAACAGGAAAAAAAAAATAATTTACATAAAAAGTCAGGCTGAAACTGTCCATAATGCCCAGATTGTAATGTTAATGGTGTCATTTTACATCTTTACTTTGTTTACTAAGTTTACTTCTGGCAAAAATTTAAAATGACATGATGATAATAATGAAATATTTTAATTATACAACAGAAATTAACATCGAAACGGTGAATAAAAGGATGAAAATCGGACACATTTTTCTGTTTTCACAGTTTCTGGATGACAAATGGTGTCACACTGATGATTTTTTAAAGACAGCAGACAGGTTTTGGGGCTTCGCTGATCATCACCATCCTGAATTATTAACCTACTTTATTTTATTCTACATATTAGAGTGTAACTGGGAGGTCTGATAAGCAACTAAACAGGATTCTAATATATTGTATTTTTCTGAGCATTAAGCTTCAGAAACGTCCTCCTCAGACGGTCTGAGGTTCAGAACATGAGCGATGAGTTTCCACGGCAGCAGCCTGCAGCCACGAGTCATGTGACCGCAGAACGTCAATTAACACACAAAGGGGTTACATAAGGTTGTGTTGAGCCTCACAGCGGTTCCTCATTGATAAAAGCAGAAAAGGGCAGCAGAGGACGGAGGTTCTACACGATGACTGGATGATTATCTAACGTCTTCCCTCAGCAGCTGCTTTACAGAAGACGGAGGAAGAGTCAGAGTTCACCGACCTGAGAGTCCTAGAACGCTGGATTTACATGATGGAACCCTTAAAACACAGAATCTATGTCACTAAAACAATCCTGTATTTTGGTTCTTTCACAGATTTATTAAAGCTTTACCTTTAATAAACCTACGAAAGAACCAAAACACAGGATTGTTTTTTGATGTGCTTCAATGATTCCTTCATAGATAATTAAGACGTCACTGGAGACGCCCGTCTATCAGGATCAACATGGTCTTTACGAGTGTATATATACTTGTTCACGACTGAATAAACCTCTAGTGGATGGTTCCTCTAACTGGTCCATAAACTCTCCTCCACAACCCGGTCACCTGAACACAGATATATTATTTACTTACTTTCCCATTAATATTTCATGCCACGTGCTCAGAGTGTTTTATTCATCAGGCGCTGACAGGGTGACCTATATCCCACTGCAAGGACCCCGCAGACAAGCCCAGGTAGCTGAACCGTCTGTAAACTCCAGCATCCCGTCTGTCTTTTGGTTTCCACCGGAGGTTTCTGCAGATTGACTCGACTCCCACAATGCATCTGTGGCGACAAAGTGTTTTGGCAGAAGACTGGAGCGCCGAGACGCTGGTGTTCAGCTGAAACGAAAATCTGCGACACTTCTACCGAAAATAGACGTTGGCCCACGTTAGAATCAGACACACGGCCCAGTTCCACACTGATATGACAGCATTAAACTATGAACAACTGTATCCGCAGCACCTTTATCTACTGACCAGAGTTCTACCTTCAGACTGTGAATGTTCCAGAGGTCCAGGTCCTTGAAGTCCACAGAGGAGGGTCCAGATTGATCACTTTAATGGACTTTTTCCACCATTTCTGAGCCTCAGAACTTCATCAGTACCGCAGATAGACACATGACATTTAGGAGGAAGAACACATCTGGGTTCTGCTAGAACCTGACACCAGATCAGTTCTACATCCATCCAGGTGTCTCATGTGGAGACGTCACTTTTGGCTCTTTAACTATTTTACGACATTTTATGGATCAAAATAGTTGATTCATGTGAACTTTCCTAAATTTAAAACAATCTATCTCCAAATGACTAAAACTGATCCAAAGGCCCAGAATCTTTTCCAAAATGACTCAAAACTTGACAATAGTAACAGAAACGGGTCCATAATGGTCCATAAGCCTGTTCTACATCAGTTCAACAGTTACCAAAATGACCTAAAAATGGTCCAAAATAACAAAACAAATCAGCACCATGTCCTCCATAACCAGCTGGTAGCATCAGTATTATGGGATGTATCGTGGTGTGAACACTTTAATGTCTATGACAAACAATCATCAGTACCCTGGATGTGGTTCTGCTTCAGTTTGTCCAAAATAACCAATAAAATGGTTCAAATGAGCAAAAGATTGCGTAAAATACTTCACACTTTTCCAAATTTCCTGTAAAATCTTTCCAAAATTGCAGAAACTTTCCAAAAATAACTTGTGATTTGCCCCAAAATGACTCAGAAATTCTCCAGAATAACCACAAAAAATCCAAAATGCCTGGAAATGTTTGCAAAATTACCAAAAACTCGACCAAAACAACCCGAAAACTGTCCAAAAGTATTCATGACGTGTTTGAAATGAGTTAAAAATGAACCAAAATGACCAAAACAAATGTCCAACATCACAAAGTTTAACCAGCCAACCTGAAACGGATCCAAAATGGCCCAAAACTTTTCCAATCAATGTCCTCCATAACCAGCTGGTAGCATCAGTATTATGGGATGTATCGTGGTGTGAACAGTTTAATGTCTATGAAAAAAACAATCATCGGCACCCTGGATGTGGTTCTGGTTCTGATCAGTCACCAGAGAAAACTTTACAAAGTGCATTCTGGGTAAACTTTCCAGGCTCATATCAGCATGTGTGATGTTGGTTGGTCAGAACCAGTTCTAGTTGATGGAAGGACCGTTTTACCTCCAGAACCCACCAGGACCGTCTCATAGTTGGATTTAACGCTCATAAAAATGTAAAATTCTGCTTCCTGATTGAATTTAAACTCTCACCAGGTTCACACGTCGTCACAATCTGAGGACGGAACCAGAACTGGAGAATTTATTTGTTGATGGTAAAAATAATCTTCAGCTTCGACGTGGGAGCAGAGCGTGAAATCTTGGATCAAATCCGCTTTAAAATGGTAAATAAGCTGATTTCTGACTGGGTCCTTTGCTGCCTGAGCTTCCTGTAGCTGGATGTGGTTCTGACAGTCGGCCCAAAGCGGTTTCTGGGCCATAATAATTAACGCTCGCCACCAGAACGCTGCTTCATTCGTCCACCTGCGTCTCAATGTCGGCCTGAAGGTCGCCGCTGTGTGTCTGGCTGTTGCGTAACCGCCCTTCGTGGAGGTAAAGTGGGTCACGCACACACTCATGGTGAGCGTCGCCGTGGCAACAGAGAGCGCAGCATCCCTCCTCCAGCTCAGAGGGAAGAAGGAGAAGTCGTCTGCAGCGTCTGTCATCCGGTCTGTCGGCTCGCCGCGACCTCCGACCTCGTCGGTACGAGGCAGGAAGTGACCTCGTCCGTCAGAACGTCGCGTTTTATCAGACGGTGGATTTATTCTGTACAGGGAGGTTTTTATTTTCAAAACGGGAGCAAGTTACTGATTTTGAGTAATAAAAACAAACTCTGAGCTAATGATGATGATAAAATAAGATCGTAATGAGCTGCTAGAAACACATTCAGACGCATTCTCAGCAACTTTAACTCCTCAATAATGTAAAAGTTAAACTTACTTTAATTATCAATCACATCTAAACAGCTGATACTTTCATTAAACGTGTCTTTGCTTTCATACTTTATCTTTTATTTTATGTCTCTTATTGTTTTAGTTCATTACCGTGAAATTCAACTCGTCTGTTCCGTTTTTTACTGGTTTTAATTCATTCGATTCCATTTTCCTCTGCTGTGTTTTCTGTTTTATCATCACTGTTTAGCTGCTTTGTTGATAAAAACAACAATAAAATAAGTGAATGTGACGATTTATAAAGCAGACGGAATAAAACTGTTTTTTCTGAAGCTAGTGAAGTAAAACAGAGAATAACTGTCAGTCAGCAGTGAAGTAAAATGATGAAATATTGAGAAGATAAAGAATCAAATCATCAACACGTCTTGTTCTAAACGTCCACAGACAAAAGCAACATCAGTCCAAAATGAAAAAATGCTAAATTTACTGACATACAACTAAAAAAACGCATCAAATTACAGCATTTAAGAAGCAAGAATCCCCAAATGTTTGTCACTGATCCTCATAAAACAGCTAAAACTGTCATTAAATTATCAAAATGGAGGCTGATTAATTCCCTGCTAATTGATTATTCATGTATTGGCTCAACTTTAGTCTTTCGAAGGACGTTTTTTTCTCCAAATCAAACAATTAAACGTCAAAAAACGACCAAAACAAAGACTATTTTAAGAAAAAACTACATTTCCCAACTGGATTTGCAGAAAACGTGACGGTTGATGTGAAACAAACAGAAGATGCTGAACTAGCCTGGAAAAAAATGATATTATTTAAAAGACCTACAGATGCATGACATCGTTGTAGCTCAGCCCACAACCACCAGATTGCCAGGTGAACTCTGATTGGTGGACTCCTCCCACTTCCTGCCCATTTCAGCCAATCACAGAGCAGGCTACTCACCACGGTGACCAGGTGTCGGGCCGACACGGCGGCGTGCTCCGGCCGGACGTCGTGATGAGGTCGAGTCAGCAGGTCGAGGCTCCGGCGGGCGGAAGGCTCCTGACGGAACCGAGACTCCAGCAGAGGCATCCGATTGGTCGACCCGGCAGGAGGCTGGTGGTGGCGGTGATGGAGGTGGCGGTGAGGGTGATGGAGGTGGTGAAGGTGGAGCGACTCTGGAGGGTCGACGTCATCCTGACGAGGGTACAGAGACGGAGGGAAGCGACCGGAGTGGCGAGAAGGTAGGAGATCATCGCTGGACGACTCTGAGGAGAAGATGGAAGAAAAACTGATTTTAACATCGCTGAACCTCGCTGTGAAGATCCAGTAGAACGCTGTCTAAATATAATGTTAGAATTTAGGATGTACGGAGGCTCCACAAGCTCCAAAAGAAAACCTGTCAGTAAGCGTATCATAGACCAGCTGCAGTACCTGGTTGTTCCAGCAGGTGGAGCCTCTCACTGTTTAATCCTGTTGAGACCAGAGGAGGCGTCACTCAGACTACAGCTCATGACCTCCAACCAGAGCTGAGACAAACTTTCTTATCTCACATTAAAATACGGAGCTAAGTCGAGTTTTCAGCCCAAATCAGGAGTCCGCTGACTAAAAGGGCAACATCAGCCCCAGTGTCTGCTGAGATCAACTTGTGTTCAGAGTTAATCAACTACTGATCGAGAATGCTTCTGATTATGAACTAAGAAAATGATTCAGTCGTAGCATCTCCTTCCCTACAGTTGATCACATTCACTAAACCAGGCTTTATTGTTTTACCTTGAATTTACCCTTTACCTTGACTCCTAATCAAACAAAACATTCAATGTAAAGGTTTCTCCTGGAACGGAGACCAAAGACCAAAGTTTTAATCCGGTCCTTTGGAGAATATTTGGACTTTTAATGCCTTTGGGAGATGATTTCTCTCTTCTATTGGCTGATTGGTCAATAAAATGTAAGAGAAATGATTAAAAACAAACAAAAAAGACCAGTTGTTACTGAAGCAACTGTCTTGTTTTGTCCAAAGATGTTTGGTTTAGTGTCACAGAGGAAAGAAACCAGAAAACATTCTCACTGAAGAAGCTGCAATCAGAATTTAGACTGATTTTGTGGTGAAACCTGATGATCCAGACAGTTGAGACTGATTGATCGCAGCTCAGTCCACCAGTTGTGTGATTTACAGACTAACGCTGGAGGAAGACGAGCCGACGGACCGCTGACGATGCCGAAAGCTCTTCTTCCTCTCAGACCCTCGAACTCGAAGCTCATCCGTCTGAGAGGAAGCTCCTGAACCGACTGAACCCGGAGCGCTGCATAATTCATCCTCGGCCTTTATTTATCCTGAAGGAGACGTCTGGATGGAGAACAGACTTCCTGGTTCACAGGGTCTGTTTGGCTGATCTGAGCATCAACATTTCTCGACGTTAGGATCCAAACTGAGCCGATCTGAACCAACGACTGGAACAACAGCAGCTGTCATGTTGGATTAAAGTAAATTTAACATGTTGTGCTGCATCTTCAACGTTTTATTTGACCATAAACTTCTGATCTTGGCTGGGAGTCGACTTTGTCTTTGGTGAAACATTAATTATTGATTTCTGGAAGACGTAATAAAGTAATGAATCCTGGTGTTGATCAAAGCGTTGCTCGTGCTACTGGATCCGGTCAGAACTCCGTCTGCATCGATTAAAGCTGCAGCTTCTGTTCCGACACAAAACACTCGATAATAAATATTTTTCTGCTGCGTGACTCAACGGGAACCAGAAACTCTATTTTGTTTTTTCTTCTTTTAAATACACTTGAAAAAAACTGCGTATATTCACTGTTAGATAGCAGATAACAACTGGAAAAACCACAGAAAACAGCATTAATTCACATGTTAACCATAAAAACAACAACAGGCCGAGACTGTAAATAAAAAACATTTGTTTTTCCAAATGACGCTAATTATTTTATCTTTATTTAAATCAGCAATCACTTTTATTTAAAATAAGATGAATGTATATTGGAACACTAATATAAATACTAACAGAAATATTTGAGTTATTTTACAGATTTGCTAACAAAATATTAATTTAAATGTTAAATTCTTTTTTAAAATGCCCAAAGCTGCGTCTCACGTCCACATCTAACGTCTGTATTTCTACTGATTGTAACACAGCGACATGATGTGTGACCATAAAACCAAACCGTTTTATTTAAATCTACTACAAACATCTACAGTAACCATCCAGAAGCAGCTTTCTCCTCCGTCTCTCCTCTTTTCTCCCTAGCGACAGCGTCCCGGTTGCTACGAGCCGAGCCACGCTCTGATTGGATGGAGGAGCCGGCGCGGCTTCGCCCCTGTCAGAGCTGACGGCCAATCAGAGGCCGAGCTGGAGCAGCTCTCCAGTCAGATGGCTTCTGTTCAAACCGTTCATCGATACGGAGGTCTGGCTTCACGTCTGAACGGAGACGTCAGGAGGTTGAAGGTCATGGAGCTCCACAATAAATAAATGTCCAGACATGAGCAGAACATGCAGAGTGAGCGTTTGGATTCAGTTCCTCTGTGTTTAGAACCAGAAAACTAACTGGACTAGAGGCAGCGAATGGCTCAGAGAGACTTCTAGAAAGTACCAGAAGCTCCAGTTTAACCCCAGTACAACCAGTATGAGCCGCTGAACACATGATAAAACCTCCTCCGTCCCTCATGTCTGGACTAAAACATGAAAGAAGGCAGCTGGAGTTTGACCAAGAAGACATCAAAAGTCAACAACAATTAAAGACTGAGCTCATCGTTCAGTCTGGAGAGTCCAATCACTCCTCAAGGTCTTCTGGAAATATGACAACATCTGCTGGGTCATAAATCTACACACAGAAATGTTCATATCTGGTTA
>NW_007578910.1:151815-157474 GCF_000690725.1 Stegastes partitus | reverse complement strand
TTGTGTAAAGCTCCAGATCCACTGGCAGCAGAACAGAACCAGAGCATGATGCTGCCACCTCCATGCTTCACAGTAGGTATGGTGTAACAGCGAATTTGCAAAAAGAACCAAAATTTATGGTTGTTTTTTTGTGACAAAAATTCATGTTTCAATGGTTCCATCAGAGAACATGAAGACGTCACTGGAATCTCCAGATTGACCGACTACCACGGTCTTCACAAGTGGACGGAAAATAACTGTGAATGTGAACGTTGTTGTTCAGAATTTGAAGTCTTCGTCACAACAACAAATACGGAAAACAACATGAGAAGAGAAAGAAGCTTCAGGAACCACGTTGAGGCCAAAACCCTGAAAACGTGACGCATTTGTTTCTACGACACTGAAGGCGTCTTGTTTGGGTAACACGAGATAAACCAGTAGAAGTCTGGAATAAAGACGTGAACATGAGTCGACTGAACACTCGGCTAACCTCGCGACACAAACACCAGCCGGCTAAGCTAGCACAAAGCACGACACCAGTCTGAGATGACGATGAGACGTTGTAACCCAACACGGTGGAACGTTTTCAGCGTTTTGAGAACAAACCGACATAAAACTGGACGACCACGTCGAGCAGCATCTAACACACCAGTCAGCTGATGAAGGACGGTTTTAATTAGTCGTATTTTTAACGTCATTGTGCTCAACTGACAGAATCTGGAGGAACAAATCTAACGTCAGGTTAAAAAAAATGGTGGAGTTTGGAGGAAATGAAGCGATTTTGAAAAGCTAAAAATGCATCTAATGGAGGTTCTGCAGCTCGTCGGCAGAACTCTGGTTTACTTCAACCTTCGTTCAACAGGAAAACGTCATGATTGTTGTTTTAAATCACTGACAGAAAGCGTTATCTGCTGTTAATTCACCACAAATCTCACAAGTTCATCCAGACGAACGATAAAAAAAAATAACTTATCTGGTGCTAGAGTGAGGATTTACTGTTTAACATTCACTTCTTTTAACATTTTATTGTGTTTTTTTAGGTTTTATTGTCTATTTTTGTTTTAATTTCCAACAGTCCAAACAATTGGTAATAAAAAAAATGATTTAATTATCAAAATGAGGCCATTTATCAACTTGAAACGGTAGAAATAGTCAGATTTTTAACTTTACTAACCAAATTACAGCTTAAATCAGGATATTTCATCAACAATTACAAAAAATCCCCAACACTCAGCAGCCTGCAGGTCTCAGCAGCATTTCAATAACCGTCAGAGATCATTTTGAAATTAAAAATCCACATTAAATATAAATATCTGCTGTTAATCGAACACAAATCTGCCTTTAAAACCTCCAAAACGCTCCAATTAAAGAACAATACACTCATATGATGCCAGTTACTGTTAAATATGAACACAATTGAACATTTTATTGCCTCTTTTCGTGCTTTACAGATCACAGTAGTGCTGATAAAAGTCTGTGTGAGCTGTTCAGCATCTTTAAAGGAAAGAAAACGTCGGATTTTTCATAAAACTCTTTGTTGGAAAAAACCTGATTTTGGCTATTTTTGAGAGAAAATAATGAAGAAAGAGGATTTTAATGTTTATTATTATTACATTTAGGCCGAATTCATTGTGGAAATGGAGCCAAAAAATATCCAATATGTAAATGAACAGTAGAAATGCCAACATATGTCCAGATATGAGGGTTATTTTATATTAAATCCATTTACAGAGACTCTACCAGCCATCACACACACAGACAGGAACACCAGAGGATCTCCTGCTGCCTCCTTTATGAGGAACATGTTAGTATTTAATTTAATGCAAACCCAATTATTTCAGCATTAATGCATCGCTCACATCCTATAATATCTGTGATTGTATTTCCCATCAGAGCTCATGGAGGCTGTTCGGCTCAGCTTCTGTCCTCATGTTCGGCTCGCGGGCCTGTTTCTCTGATCAATGGTTAATCATCGATATCGGTGATCGAAGCAGCAGATCTCACCTGCGATCACCAGCTGGCTCCACATCAGCCACAGCAGCGCGAACACGGTGTCCCTCCCGCGGCGCATCTTCACCCACGAACCGGCTCCTCGTTTTTCCCGAATCCGCATCGACGGATGTTTTTCCAGCGTCCGCGTCCAGGATCCCGCGGCTTCCTCCGGCCGCCGCCGCGCCCCCTGCGACGCTGCTTCCCCGCCCCGCGGTGCGCTACGGCCGGCAGGCTGCACGAGGATCGGCCGCTCTGCTGCAGCCGCGCTGGCTCCGAGCTGCGGCTGTTTCCATGTGAGGCTCGGAGATGGAGGAGAGGAGTGTCCGGGGGAAGGGGCTCCGGTGACGGCGGCGGCGGGAGGGAGAGGAGGGGGGGTCGGAGCAGCCGCACAAATCAATATTCACTCAGATTATAATTAATCTCACTGATGTTTGACTGTTTTTTGCCTGCCTCGTTATTTTTTTTAAATTGTCGTTGTTTTTATGGTCACCAGGAAACCACAACACAACCAGGAAGTGATTTAAATATTCCCCAATAAACGTTTTGAAATAATTATAATAAACCAACTAATTCTTATGTAGCGCCACGATTTTGGCTAATGACAAAATAATATTACCTCAAACTGTAATTACGGATTTTCATTAGCGTTTTTTAAAGGCTATGCTAACTAGCGCATATGCTAAAATTAGCTCATTCAAGCTAACACAAACTACGGAGCAGAAAAATGAACAAACTCTCCACCGAACTCTTACCTTAGCATTTAGCTGAGTCTTTATCAAATCTGAGGGTTTGTTATGATGCCGATCTGAGGGCTGTTGTTGAGGTTTATGCTAAGTAGCATGCTAGCACTTCTGCCATTCTGTGTTCTGTCTCTATTAGATTAAAATTAAAATAAAATGTGACATTTTCTGTGATTAAGAAACATATTTATTTACCTGAAAACACAAAAAAATGAAATAAATACCTTCCACATCAGCCTATTAATGGAAAACTTGGCCAAGTATTGATAAATTTGTACATTTTATTCTTCCCAGCCTGAGCAGTCTCAGCTAGCTCTGAGTTTAATGCTAAGTAGCAGCGCTATTTATATGCTAATGCACCATTTTGTATTCAGTCAGATTAAAACATAACTGTGAATGCAAAAAAATACAAATAAATTGAACTGATTAACATCCAAATTGAGCTCCTAATTTAATATTTCGCCACGTATTGATGGAATTTGTACATTTTATTGATCCCAACTGGCTTTGGAGTTAATGCTAATTAACATGCTAACTAAGGATTCCCTCTCGGACACTAGTTAGCCTAATTACTGTACATTAAAACCTGGTAAAAGTGATATTAATCTGTCAATTAACCTCCACACCAGCATTCTAATTGAATTGAAAGGGACTACAGATGAAAACTAACTTAACCCTTTAAGCCCCAGAGGGATCCAGCGCGTCGGTACTTTATGCTAAAGGCACCAACAGCCCTCAGAGGGAAGCAGACAGTCCACAGAGTCCAGACATGTCCATCAAAGCTCTCTGAGATCAAAGCATCAGCGAGAAACAACCCAAAGAACAGCACAAACCCAAACTGGAGCTGGAAAATGTCTCTTACCTTCGCTGTTTAGCCGCAAAAAGTTTATT
This sequence comes from Stegastes partitus, assembly GCF_000690725.1. Classification (NCBI taxonomy): domain Eukaryota; kingdom Metazoa; phylum Chordata; class Actinopteri; family Pomacentridae; genus Stegastes; species Stegastes partitus. Next base: position 153,872 of record NW_007578910.1, on the reverse strand, counting down.
TTATCAGTAAATCCACATCGGAACCAGTCAGTACTATTTCCTGTGTTACACTGAAATCATTCCGGGCGTCTTTTGGAGGCTTCGTTAGCCGAAAGGAGCTAACTAGTAAACACTTGCTCAGCAAGCGAGAAAGCGGCTCGTCTGCAAGATGGCGTCCTGCTGATTCTGATTGGCTAACAGTGCTGTCAATCTCATTTTGGTGACTATCGCTACATTCTATTGGCTCTAACGATTTGAAGGCGGTGTCAGTCACCCAAATCGACCAATCATGACAGAGATACAGCCTTGCGTCACCACAGGAGCTCCACAGCAGTCTGGTTATTTAAACAGACCTTGTGGTTGCAGATCAACTGTTTTTATTATGGGATGTAGTTTACAGTCTCAGGACTTACACGTTTACGTTGTACAATGTTGATTAATGTGCAATTTGTGTTGTTCCCAGCCTGAGCTTTGTGGTTATGGCTAAGTAGCATGCTAACACATAGCAGCACTACCTATATGGTGATGCTGCCATTTTGTATTCCATCTCTATTCAGTGAAAATACAAATATAATGTGTTATTTTATGTGATACCAATGCTAAGAACAAGATGTAGTCTAATAAAGAAGAATTTCTGCATACAAATATAATAATTTGATCCCAGCCTGAGCACTCTTAGCTAGCTTTAGGGTTTATGCTAAGTAGCATGCTAACACCTCGCAGCATTATATGCTAATGCAGCCATTTTGAATTTCATCTCTATTCAATTAAAACACATATAAAATGTGATAGTTGTTTTTCATGTTTTATTGTCCTGCCTAAGTTCTGTCTTTAGAGGAAAAGTAAACATCAGTTTATTTGTCAAACACATTTAAACACAGCAGAAGCAGAGTGTTGCAGAATATCTGAGAAATAAAGTCAAGATAACAAATTAAAACAGATTAAAAACCATAAACACGGTGATAAACTGAGAACTGGGGTTTGTTCCTTCGTGCACAGAAACAAAGAGCTGCAGCGTTTCCTACCAACAGGTTTAGCGCCTGATTAGCGCCTGATTCAACACGACAAAGTCCAACAGTCCAACCAATGAACCATAAACCCTGAGTGACCCGATTACACGACTAATAAATGTCTCGGTCATTAATCCTGTAAGGCAGAAAACCAGCTGGCAGGTTAGAAAGGCAGGTGTTCTTTATAAAATGACATTATTATTAGTAGTGGTAGTCGTAGTATAGATCAATGGTGATGAAGGGTTGCAGCCACAGCAGACAGACTAAGAGCGCCCTCTGCAGGAGAGGAAGCAGAGGTGCATTCAGGAGTCAGGGTTTAAAGACTAAATTACTGCTCTGCAACTCAGTGATCTTGAATGTGTCCGGTACTGACTAATCATTGACAGGGCCATGTTTGAACTACTGATGTGAGTCCCTCTCATGACTTGCTGCCAGACAGACTGGCTGCAAGGAACTCACCACTGTTCCACTTTCCACCCCGTAGAACCACTGTGACTGCAACTCTGAAGAACTGATTCATTATTATATGTGAAATGGCAAAAAATAAAAAATAAAAACCTTCAGATCAAAATCCAGGTGACGTCCTCTCAGCTGGAGTTTTGTTTAACTCGAAGATATTCAGTCTATAGTTTTAAATAAAACAGCAGAAACCTGACATTATTTAGCAGATCGTCACAGTTTTTGATCAAATAAACGACTGAAAAAATGAAGGAGGCAGATTTTAAGACAGTTATGTTGGTTGGCTCTGACGAATGGAAGAGTTGGACGTGACTCAGGACTTTATATCCAACGCTGCTGCTGCTGCTGCTGCTGCTGTAAATTAAACCAGAGAGGATCCCTGCGTCACTGTCTGAGACTGATTTAGCTGCTTAAAGGTCGGCAGATCTTTTCCTTATCGCGCTACGAGACGAGTCGCTTACTGAGCTCAGATATTCATCCAGCGACACAAATAATTAATATTCTGGCAACTCACTGGAATGTGACCGACTTCACTAGTCGGTAGCACCTCTGGATTAGCAACTAGCATAGCCATCTAAAGGCTAGTTACCTGCATCCCAAGGCTACTTT